>NW_015507827.1:9844-14945 GCF_001515645.1 Sinocyclocheilus grahami | reverse complement strand
TCAATTAGCAGACCAGGTAATATACACAGCGATATGGATTAAAACAGCATTCACTTATCTTAGATGTGGATTTCAGATGTTCTGAAACACGCTGCAACAGTTTGATTTGTGAGCAGCGATGCTTAATTTGCTCCTGAGCAAGCTGAAAAGCTGCTGAAACTGAAAAGCTGCTGAATAATACTGAATAGATCTTATATAGGAATGCCGCGATAGGTGTCGTATTCCTATAGGTACATGTGATCAGCTGAGAATCAGCTGATGCAAGCTTGACTCATGTGATCTGCCAGAACTAAAGCTAACGCTTAATTTATTATATCATATTTTGGGGGGGGCGGATATTGGTGCACATACTGTATAAACACGTTCACTGTTATTAGGCACATTGTTTGTATGTTAATGTTCTCGAGATATCGCAGAAATAGAAACCATTCCAAATATGGAATCCCCTGTAACTCATCATGTATTGCTATCACAGCTGGTTCAAACATGGAAAATATATCTTTATTCTGCGTCATGGTGCATCTGGTTAGTCATTGTACCTGTTTATGGCTGCCAAGCCACGTTTCAACTTGTGACATTAACATGTAATTGAATTGATGTGCTGTCACAGGTGTGCCTATATTAGCTATATTACAACAGCTTTAAAAGTAGCATATCAGAGAAATAGCTTTGTTGGTAGTGCTCTGACATATGGTGTGGTTGTAATTTTGGCAACCTGAGTTCAAATCTCTGCTCTAGGTTCTTTCCTGGTCCAATTCCCATCTCTCCTATGCCATGGTTTCCTGTCTGTTCTCTTATTGTGCTTAACTAACTAAAGGTGAAAAGGCCCATCCATACACTACCATTCAAAATGCAGTAAAAACTAAAATATTGTCAAATACTACAATTTAAAATAACTCTTTGCTATTTAAATATATTTTGAGATATCTGTATTTAACAACCATTACTCCAGTCTGTCACATGATCCTTCAGAAATCATTCTAATATGCTGATTTAGTGCTCAAGAAACATTTCTTATCATTATAAATGTTGAAAATGGTTTTGCTGCTTAATATTTTTTTGAGTAAACATGATACATTTTTTAGGATTATTTGATAAATAGTCAAAAAGTTTAAAAGAACAACTTTTATTTGAAATAGATTTTTTTTGGTATAAATTTTGTCTTTAGTCTTTACTGCCACTTTTGATCAGTTTAATGCATCCTTGCATAATAAAAGTATTAATTTAGAATTAGTAGTAGTAGTAGTAGTAGTAGTATTAATAATAATAATAATATCTTACTAAATCCTAAACTTTTGAAAGGTACAATAACCTAAAATTACCTAAAAAAAACTAAAAATTAAGTGACATTCAGAATGTCAGTTTAGTTTTCCTTATCATGGACTTTTAGTTCGTTTTGTTTCATTTCCTGTTGTCTTTGTTCTACTTTCTCGCTCTCTTTAGTTACCATGGCAATTCATTTGATCATCACACCTGTTCATCTTTTAGTTCGTTTTCTGAGTATACTTAAGTTCATTTGTTTCCTCAGTTCATTGTCGGTTGTTGTTTGTGTATGGCACACACTGTTAAGCATGTTTGAATCTTTTTTTAATTTTTTTTTTATATAAATCCTATGAATACCTTCATGTTGGAAACTTTGGATCTGTCTTCATCTTTGGACTTTGCAAAACGTGACACAGTCACATTTATTGAGTGTTTGTCAAGCAGTTAATGCAGGAGTTGGTTTCTAGAGTGTTAGGGGTCAAAATAACCTATCCCTAAGTACTTGTGATATGCCAGGCTCTAGATGGCCCAGGTCCCTCCTTTTTCTTAGTTAGTTGATGATCAAAATAAAGTGTTTTCCAAGTTCTGTATTTTAGATGAGCAGTGGCACACCACTTCTCCTCAGTGAGCCAGGTCAGTCTAACTCCTGACTTCCTGCGTAATATACAATTGGACTAAGGTGAAGAAAACCCAACAGAAAGAACACATGCGAAGGAATACCAAATGATACTGCGATCTGGCTTTAATGATTGATTAGGGAGTAGCTCCGAGCAGGTTTGGGTCGTGCCTGCTGGGAAAGAGGCTAGGGGTGAGCTAATCATGAATTGCTTATTGCTTGACAGAGCCAGTGTGGAAATCCAAATGGGTTTGTGGGCAGTGTTAAGGCTCTCTGCAGAAAGCTGCTTTTTGCACTGGCCTGTATCTATATTAGACGAAATAAACACATCATCATTCTGTGGTCCAGACCCTCAGGAGGCACGCTGCTGGATATCAAATCCACACTACTTGTCACTGTTATCCTGATCTTGTTTGACAGCTACACTCTTAATTCAAACATGCATTGCTTGTCATTTCACAGTGCTCAATGGAATACAAATGTGGAAGAAAAAAAAGCTCTTGGGTGAATCTCGTGAAAACTGTCAAAAACAGTTCTAGGTGGTATTTCAACCCCAAATTATTATTATTATTTTTTTTTTAGACTGGTGTTATGGAATGTGATTTATTATGATTAATATAATTTTCTATTTGTTTTTCATTTTAATATAATATAATATAATATAATTAGGGCTGGTAAGAGATTCAAATTTGTTATCTAATTAATTACATGATGTGGCGATTAATTAATCTAATTAATCACAAATTATTCGCACATCAAATTTTGCTGAGAAATTACTTCCAAAAGATAATTTAAAGTCATTCTTGTGCAAAGCATCAAATAAACATTACAAAAAGTAGCTTCAGCAAGAAATATTTGTTTGATCAAATTTATTACATGTATTCTTTTGGACCATGAGGGTGAGTAAATGATGTATGAAATATGAAATTATTTCTTTAATGAAATGATACTTTAAATAATAAACTAAAACTGCCAGTAGGTGGTGGTAAATGTCTTAATGATTAAGTCATAGAGTCATTTATTCATTCATTTGATTCGTTCAAATGGCTGATTTATTCAGGAGTGAAGTAAATGGTTCTTTATGCATGGTCCATTGAATCATTAGGCTTGTTCGACTTGAAGCGGATCATCACCATCAGACCGATCGGTGTACAACATCAAAGTACCGCGAGAACGATTAGAGAGCAGACGACTTATGCTTCTGAATCGCTTTCGCGGTCCTTTGATGTCGTACACCGATCGGTATGTACAGCGCCGCTTCAAATCCAACGCGCATATGGCCAATGGTCCAACGCGCCAAATGGTTCACCCAATTCGTTCAAAACGTGCATTAAGAAATGAAATGCCGCTGTGTGTTGTTTGGAGATGAACAGTTCTGCTTTGTCTTTGTATTTTCGTTGGCAAAATTAAGCAAAACAGACAACATTGTGTCTAAAATAACACAATATTAACTTCTAACTTACTGAATTGTTGTATAAGATCAGTATCTCATTTGCACTCGTGTGATATTGCACTTAGCCTATTGCTTGTGTGATATTGCTTAACTGTGATGTAAATATGAGACAAAAAGTAAAACGGGAATTTTTGCACCATATCTTGAATTTTAGGGACATTCTAACTACGTTCTTTAGGCTCCATCACACAGTGAGTTGTTGCCCTGCCTAATATTTGTCATCAATAAACTGTATGCAATGTCATATGACCCACATAGTTCTGGGGCAGGGCAAGTGTGTTAAATGCGTTAATAATTTTAACGCATTATTTTTAGTAATTAATTAATCTAATTAACACGTTAAATTACCAGCCCTAAATATAATAGAATAGAATAGAATAGAATATATGTTGATTTTGGCATGGTGAAATTTGAGTCAAACATTTCTTAATGAGATTTACCCCTTTAATTTTATTCACAAATAATTGTCTTATGAAGGCTTTCTTCTTCTTTGTGTGTAAAGGGCTACCGACTGAATGGATTGAATTACGTGGGTGCAGGAAAACATGATTAAAGCTTATATTTCAGATCACTTACTTCTCCATTAGTATGATTAATGTGGCCAGCTTATGTCTCAGGTGGAGGCCCTGCTTGAAAAATTATGCAATTACCCTAGAGTGATTCTTGTGGGACGTTTGGGAGTTAAATTGCTCTTGCTGTTTCAGTCTCTCACTTTCTTATTCAAGCAAAGATAAAGCACTTCATGAACACTGCCCAGCACTGACTATGTTTTCTCATGAAGTATGCATACTATACCAAGGTACTGTGGGGAATACACCACTCTTGCCTTCACCTGCATCTCTCATAGGAAGGGGACACTCGTTCAGTTTTCAACTCTCTCGAATCTTAGAGTAAGTGTGCATTCACTATTTTACAGATGTTACTTTCATTTGATTTATTTACTGCATGGTAAAATATGTTTGCTATGTGGTAATTATGTTCTTTGTTTCGATAAATTAGTACTAGTATCAGTGAACATCACAATAATGTTAATAATGTAGTTTGTGTAAACAGCATGCTTATTTTTTTATTTCAGATGTGAGAATAACAGTGCGAAAAAACCTGTTGCAAAGAGAGCCAAAGCAAATAAGCAGCCCACTCGGTCATGGAAAACAGAGACTGATGTTGACATGTTCCACAGGCTCTGAGATTCCTGCCCGCACAAGAACCTGGACCACATCTAAGACCATGTGATGCACACACTCCCAAAATGATGTGATAGTTATATATATTCTAAATAAACTACAAACAAAAAATAGATCCATTTATTTTTTCCTCATATTCTTTCTTGTAGCAATTCCCTCTCAGTCACACACCTGACTGAAAGGCTCATTATGCAGCTCATTATGCAGGCCTTTGTCTTCTCAGGTGTGAATCACAGCATTATCCATGACCATTCACGTCCCCTCGCATATTTCTTTTCTACACAAAATGTGTCTTAGAAAAATTAAAACAATATATTGTTTTCTGTGAGTGAGTAAACAAGATGAGTTTTACATGAGTTTATCATTCTGATGCAAAAACTCTAGACTTCAAGATCCAGTTCTCAAAAGTCTTGTGAACAAATGTTCCCTTTCAGTCGGTCACTCTCGACGTCACGTCGGATGACCGATGAATTGGGATCTCGCTTAGAGAGACCAATCTACTTCGAGTGTAAACTAAACGAGCCAATGCACATTGGCATGCGATTATTGCATCCAGCTGCTGCTGATCACAGCGTGAGTATAAGT
>NW_015507827.1:8872-9834 GCF_001515645.1 Sinocyclocheilus grahami | reverse complement strand
CCTCCGGGGATGCCCCAGCCAGCCGGTACTCCGAAACCAGCGGAGCTCTCAGAAGAGCAGGCTGGACCCTCCCGGGGGGTACCACCTGTTTCTTCCGAGGCTCCCCCCGACGACCAGATGTCGGTTGCAGCATCGGAGGCTGATCTGGATTTCTCTGGGGATGAAGATCCGTCAGCGTTGCCGCCCTCTGGGCGGTCAGCGGTGCCAGATACAGACCCGGAAATGATGGCTATGCTTTCCCGGGCCACAGAGAGTGTCGGGCTCGAGTGGAATCTTCCACCGCATCCTGAACCCTCAAGGTTAGATGATTGTTTTCTCGGGGTGGCACGCGCTGGTTCTCAGGGCCCCACCCCAGTGCCTATCTTCCCGGAGGTACATGATGAGATCGCTGGGTCGTGGACGGCACCTTTCACTGCCAGAAACCGGCCCGGTGGCTCATCCTCCCTCACCCCCCTTGTTGGGGGTCTAGCGCGGGGGTACGCGGGAGTTCCCCAGGTGGAGCGGTCGGTGGCAATGCAATTGTGTCCAAATGCCGCTACCACTTGGCTGGGCAAACCGCTGCTCCCCTCCCGGGCCTGTAGGCACTCGTCGGCCTTGATCGGCAGTGCTTATACGGCCTGTGGAGAAGCTGCGTCCACCTGACACGCTTCGGCGTTACTGCAAGTGCACCAGGCTTAGGCACTGAGGGACTTGCATTGCAAGAGGGTGGTCAGGACCCGGAAGTTCTCAAAGAACTCCGCACCACGACGGACCTCGCGCTACGAGCGACGAAGGTTACAGCACGGTCTCTGGGTCATGTGATGTCCACTATGGTGGTCCAGGAGTGCCATCTCTGGCTGTGTCTGGCCAACATGCGCGAGACGGACAAGACAAGATTCTTGAATGCCCCGTGTCCCAGACTGGCCTTTTCGGCAACGCGGTGGAGAACTTCGCCCAGCAGTTCTCCGCTGCCCAAAAGCAGA
>NW_015507827.1:4635-5512 GCF_001515645.1 Sinocyclocheilus grahami | reverse complement strand
TGCAGGCTGGGCGACCCCTAACACGTTCGCTAGATTCTATAGCCTACGTGTTGAGCCGGTATCCTCCTGTTTTCCCACTTCAAACGGGTAGAAGCACTTTAGCGGCTTGCTAAAATCACTCCAGAGAGTCCATATATTAGACCCTGTTGAGTTCCTCCGTCCCCCCGGCAGCCAGACGTGGCGGAGCGTCCGGCGCCAGGCCTTCACTCGTTGAATCCTCGAGAACCGGTAGAAGGCTGGGTTCCATATATAAGACCTAAGTGGATCCCATATGTGTAAAGTCCACGGTATAGCCTTGAGCCCGAGTTTCTCCGGCAGACTTCTGCCATTCCAAGAGGGTTACAATCACCTCCATTCTTCCATATGCACCGAAGGAATGTTCATATGTGTACTGCTTCCGAAACCTCCTTCGGGAAGGTTGGAGCTTCCGTAACGTCCCGGTTCCAAATAGAACGGGTACGTTTTCCCAGTGTTATCCAGTCTTACTCATTGGGTAGTGCCATAGTAGCAGTAGCTGGACCTCTTGTGCAAGCCCAGCCGGGTCACCGGCTCGGCTCCTCAGCGAAAACCTGAATATGCGCTGCATCTGCTGCCTACTTATACTCAGCTGTGATCAGCAGCAGCTGGATGCAATAATCGCATGCCAATGTGCATTGGCTCGTTTAGCATGCCAATGTGCATTGACTCATTTAGTTAACGCTCGAAGTAGATTGGTCTCTCTCAGCGAGATCCCAATCCGTCGGTCATCCGACGTGACGTCTCCGTTCTCTCCTTCAGGGAACGAGGGTTACCATACGTAACCGAGACGTCGAGACGTTGTTTTGTGGCCTTGTTTCAGTGACTTTAACATTTTAGTTTTTCACTAAGCACGCATAAA
>NW_015507827.1:2636-3271 GCF_001515645.1 Sinocyclocheilus grahami | reverse complement strand
TTATTTGTGTAAATGGACTTCAATAATATCACATTAATTGTGATCTTGAGTCAGTTAATTATCAGAAGTTATTACTCCCCAATCTGTGTGTGAAGTCATTAACAACAACGACGGAGGTGCAACCATCTTACTATGATTTCAGGAATCATTGTGACTTGCTAAATTCTTCAATGTTTAATGAGTAAATGTCAGTGTATGGGAATTGCACCCCTGTTTTGCTGTTGTGCAGCTGAGACAACCAAACCTATTGACAGACCAATCTATCCGATATATCTATCATTGTTCCAGGTCTTATTGTGGACTATTTGGTGCATGTTATAAAAAAAAAAAAACAAGTTCTTGTAAGCAAAAACGTTCCTTTTTCGCTAATGTCACCAAGCCCAATGTTGTATGATAACCATTAACATTCCCATTTATAGTGCCAGTTGCATACACCTCTCACGTATATGCAATTTGCAATGCGTCTCATTCGCTTATCAAAACCAGCAGAACTTTGACCCATTGTTTCGAACCCATTCGCTCCAACAACCTGTTATGTAGTGGCCACTTAACCATCCAATCAATTCTCAATGCATTAATTTAGTCCCCATCCTCAATTTCTTCTAATGGAATGTCTAGTTTGTAGTGGTGCAACG
>NW_015507827.1:0-671 GCF_001515645.1 Sinocyclocheilus grahami | reverse complement strand
TTTTGAAGAATTCTGTTCTGCTGCTGAGGGGTGTCTTCCTCAGGGGCTGATGCGAATGTTTTCCCTTCTCCAGCCAGGTCTGACCCTTGGGTCATGAGATCCTGACAAACCAAAAGTTATTTTATGTTTTTACAACTGATTGGAAGATTGCTTTGTTCTGGTCTGGATATATTAGTGAAATGGCAAAACACTTTCTGGGGATTCTGTGACCAGAAAAAACCCACACAGTGTGCTAGTCTCTGAAGCTCTGCGCTAGAACTCTCACGTACTGTTGTGTGTCTCCTTGCTGTCAAGTATGCATTTCTTTTAATTTTCAAATGTGTAATTGTGTTAAACACTGTGCTCATAGAACACACTTTATGGTTGTTTGTACTACTATATGTACACATACACTAGTTGAGTTTATTCTTTAAAAACACACGACTGGTTTACCATAAGTGTGTGAAATACTTAGGTAAAATGTTGTAGATGCTATGCATTCTAGACAATGTGTCTTGCGTAAAATTAGAATAACTGTAACACTGGAACTGTAACTGTCCAACAGTTTAAATTTTACATGCGTGACTATGTTGAATTTGTGCGTGGAACACTCATAATCCATGTGCAGGAAAATAAGAATTGCCATGTGTGATTCACAATTGCATTATCCTTTCTGAATTGGCTTCTAATTG
>NW_015507826.1:73328-73552 GCF_001515645.1 Sinocyclocheilus grahami | reverse complement strand
CAAAAACATTATAAAGCACCATAAAGTTTCCGTGCACTATATTTCTGAGAGCGTTCCATAGTTTAATGTGAGGTACAGATGACTAATGTGATGTACAGATGTATATTTAAGTCGTTCACGTAAACTCTTCTCTCCGCTGCCTGTCAGTCATCCTCCATTCAGCATTCAAGCTGCGCGTCACTGTAACAGATTGGCCAGGCTCCGCCACCACCCAATCACAACGA
>NW_015507826.1:64350-65713 GCF_001515645.1 Sinocyclocheilus grahami | reverse complement strand
CATCTGATTGGGACTCAAATAATACAATTTCATGATTTTTTTTTTCAAAACATGACTCGTATTTTTGATTTTAATGTTTGTATCCCGCAGGATATGTATAACCCTTTAAATTCACTGAAAACAACACTTGTTTATCAATGCTTGTTACAACATGGCTGTCATTCCTGAATGCTTTGGAATACAGACCTAAGGTTGGCCTCTTTTTAAAGAAAACACATAGCAGATTATTGCAGAAGTGAAAGCATTTAAAAAAAGAAAAAAGTATAAAAAAGTTATAGAAGTTTAAGTTTACAGTAAAGATAATGTAGTATACAATTTTTTTCTTTTATATACAATAAATATTTTATAAAATATGCTGCACTCTAAAGTTGCAATAAAATCAAAGTCATATGTGTAACAGTATGTTGTAAGTTATGTTCCAAATTTGAAGTTGATATCACAAAAATTGCTGAACCAAACACTACTGAATTCTTTTTGATGCAGTTTTCTGTCACAAATCAATAATTTGCTGTCATAATATCACTTCTATTATACAAAACAGTTACAAAATATGGAACCTTGGCTGTCAGACCTTTCCTACCTTTCCATTACAAAAAGATTAGATTTTCTAAAACACAAGCCACTTTATATATTTCTGTATATTTTAAAACTCATAACACTGATATGGTTTAGTTTTTGTTTTGTAAGCTTTATATGTATTTTTGTTCAGTGTTCAAAGCAAGTTCTGCACACACTTCTTTGGTAGGCAGAAGTCACAGCATTTTGAAGTGAAGTGACATGTGGCCAAGTATGGTGACCCATTCAAGTGTGCACGCACACGCACACGCACACACACAGAGCAGTTGGCAGCCATATTGCTGCAGGTTCGGTGTCTTGCTCAAAGGTCTCACATCAGTCGTGGTATTGGGGGTGGAAGAGAGCGCTGGCTATTCACTCCCCCCACGACAATTCCTGCCAGACCTGAGACTCGAACCCACAACCTTCGGGTTACAAGTGCAACTCTCTAACCATTAGGCCATGACTGTGGGTTGTTTCCAAAAGTAGTCATAGTGGGCCTCACTTTTTGGAGGCCATGGGAGAATTAATGAAAATTCAGAGTTACAGCAATACACATTTTCACATATTGCACCATACAGCTTCTTCCAGCTCATCACTGAAGACCCATTGTTGTTTGTGAATTTTTTAATTCAGAAGCTGCTTATAGTGAGAAAATGACAGAAAACCTCTTTAGTTTAAAGGGGTCATATGATGTTGCTAAAAATAACATTATTTTGTGTATTTGGTGTAATGAAATGTGTTTATGCGGTTTAAAGTTAAAAAACCACATTATTTTCCACATACTGTACATTATTGTTTCTCCTCT
>NW_015507826.1:61315-64272 GCF_001515645.1 Sinocyclocheilus grahami | reverse complement strand
TTCCCTTTCATGGGAACTTCGAACTGCGTCCTCTAGGGGTCGCTATGGGGAACAGCCAGAAAAATAAAGTTCATCGAGATATTTTGCGACGTCACTTCTTCACCCACTTTAAGGCAAGTAAAATCTTGCCATGGCGCGATCCATAATTTCCAAAAGCTCATCATACGCAAGGCAGGAGGATTGGGAAGGCTCAGCCTCAGCTTCTTTGTCCTCCTCAGCTATTTCCTGCTTTTGCGGGGCTGATCCCAGCAGAGCAATGGCCCCTTAGTCAGACAATGTTAATGAAATAACATCATCCTCCAGCGGCTCACTCACATCCCCAGGCGACGATCACGAAAGGTAAACCCCCCTTCAAACTCATCGGCCAGATCCACCTGTGATCTCCACGAGCTCATTCCCTTCCGTGCCTCAGCAGCGGCGGGTCCTGGATCGCGGGAAGCAGATGGCTGCCCCTTTTTCCTCGAAAAAAAAGAGACAAACGAAAAAACGCTCGCAGTGCACGCCGATTGCCCCTTCGGAGACATCACGTGCGTGCTCTTTGCCCAAACAAAACAACAAATAGATTGTGTGTGTCATCAGATGTTAAACAACGTCAACATGGATGCACACATCCTTGAATGCTTTGCTAGTGCTCGCCATAATGAGATAAATAGAGATCGCTCTTACCACAGAAATGCACGCTTCAAACAAAACAGTCAATGAAGACGAAGAAGAGAATGATGTGTAGCTCCCGGCGCCTATTTATACTATAGTCGCACCGGTAGTGACGTCATGGCTGTCGCCGGCCAACGAGTTGGTGTTTTTTCAATGTATGCTTCAGACACGGGTCACGACGAGGCGTTCCCCATAGCGACCCTTAGAGGACGCAGTTCGAAGTTCCCATGAAAGGGAACTATTATTATCAGAACACGTGAGCATAACATAGCGGTTAGCAGATCAATGAATGAGGGCAGCATTTCCAGAGTTGCCCATTTACCACACCATGTTACAACACAGTAGAGCTATTGCAGACAGAAACAATACTGTACTACATCGATGTTTCCTGTCAGCTTGATTTTTGAGTGGACTTTGCTGTTCCGATGAGCATGAACGGTATATGATTGGAGCACTCTCATGGGCCGTGAGTGACCTTATTCGTCAACAATATAGCATTATATATTTAATTATAGTCATCATCACATGACCAGCATTTTCGTTGCGTCTCGTCTCGTTTTCGCCATGTGATAAATGTTAGTTGACGACGATATTTAGTCATAATTTTCGTTGATGAAAGCAACACTAGTATATATGTGTCCACTTTAAGTGTTCTATGTACAACTGCAATTGTTGACGAGAGAATAACTCAAAAAGAGCCTGCATTAGAAGTCACATTGTGATTCCACTTTATTATGATCTGTCCGAAATGTGTGTGGCTGTTGCACTGTGAACAAAGAAAACAACGCAGTTCGAGAACAATTACTGAAAGAACCTTGAAACAGTATTTTTAGGAGAAAAATATCTAACAACTTGCATGCACTAAAAGAGTAAATATCTTAGAATGAATATTTTGTTCTTTCTATTTCTTCATGCATTTCTGTGTAGAGTTTTGTCTCCTCCTTCCTCGTCTCTTCTTGAAGTGTGAAATGACTGTTTAAACACAGGAAGTGTCTGTTTTAGTGCACACAGCACTGTTAAAACAGTCTATTAATGTGTCGGTATGGGGTCCAGTGCACTGCTTCTCATACTCTGTGAGTATTTCATTATATTCTACACTATCTTCTGTTGTTTTTGTTCTGCTTTTAATACAATCTATTTAACTGAAGATAACAGATTTATTGTGCTGTGTGTAGGAGGGTATAGCAATCCACAGCCTCAGTGTTTATTGTATTCTTCATTGTTCAAGTTCAGTGATGATATGTTACTTGTGGATCAGATACAGAGTTTCAGAGAACATGCACTTATCTGTGCTGCATGTGTATGCAAGTGCCTTAATACAAAAAGTCTGGGCAGCAGTGAATCCATCAGTGAATTGACTCTCACAGGACATCATTGTGTGGCATTGATGTAGAATGAACTCTAGACATGATTCAGTGTGTAATTTGCATTGTGTTGAACCAATGGAAATGCTCAATATTTGTGTCTCTTCTGCTTTTAGTGCTGATGTCCTTCATCCACGCTGGACTCACTCAAGGTGAAACCTCTCAAGGTACTCTGTGCAATACAGGAGCAAATTTGATTTATACTATTGAACAAATGTGAATTTTGTTGTGGCTTTTGTCTATAATGGATAGCATCAGGATCCAACATGTGTCTTTACTGATGCTTTATGTTCATATTTTGATGTGATTCATCTTTACACAGAATCATCTGTGTAGGTCTTCATGCTGCTAAAATACTGCTGCTTCTGTAGTGAGTTCCCTTTAATGGGAACTTCGAAGTGCGTCCTCTAGGGGTCGCTACGCCTCGTCGTGACCCGTGTCTGCAGCATACATTGAAAAAACACCAACGACACGTTTGCCGGCGACTGCCAAGACATCACTACCGGTGTGACTATAGTATAAATAGGCGCCGGGAGCACACATCATCCTTTTCTTCGTCTTCGTTGACTGTTTTGTTTGAAGCGTGCATTTCTGTGGTAAGAGCGATCTCTATTCATATCATTATGGCGAGCACTAGCAAAGCGTTTTGAGGATGTGTGCATCCATGTTGTCGTTGTTTAACATCTGATGACACACACAATATATGCGTTATTTGTTTGGGCGAAGAACATGCACGCGATGTCTCCGAGGGGGCAATCGGCGTGCACCGCGAGTGTTCTTTCAAGGAAAAAGCTCTGCTCTCGTTTGTCTCTCTTTTCAAGGAAAGAGGGGCAGCCATCTGCTCCCCGCGATTCAGGCCCCGCCGCTGCTGAGGCACGGAGGAGAATGAACTCGTGGGGATCGCATGTGGATCTGGCCGATGAGTTTGAAGAGGGGTTT
>NW_015507826.1:56845-60965 GCF_001515645.1 Sinocyclocheilus grahami | reverse complement strand
AGCATACAAGTTATGCCAACATCGAGGCGATGCGCGAAAGCGGTTATGAGACGATGCCCCTATAGAGAGACGCTGGCCAGCTATCTCTCTATGGATGAGACGTCCTCTTTTAAGACGTCCTTCCTCCTTGACATCTCGCTCTAATGCCAGGGCATACGCAGCAGCAGCAGCAGGTCGGGCAGTCGCTTCATTGCACATGATGGTGATGCCCCAAGCATATCAGGCTGGCCTGCTTAAAGACCTGGATAAAGGCGAGAGCCTTTCTCCTAATGAGGTAGCTGAGTGCGGGCAAAGACGTGCTCATCGGCCTTTGCGAAGGTCCAGGTCTGAGCCCGAACAACCCAAGGGGTCCTGGCCCGTCTCGGTTTGAGGATCAGAGACGGGCACCGATGGCTAGTGTCGCGGCTCGTGCTCCTCCCCCGCCCGCGGGTAGGGGTAGGAATAATCGCGGGTCAAAGGAAGGTAGGTAAAGACCTAAGGGATGTGATCCAGACAGGGCGTCAGCGCTTTGTCCGGATCAGAGTGATACCTCAGTATCTACTCATTTCCTCTGGGGATCTTACATCTGCCCTTATCTTCCCCTTCCTAATTCCCCTGTAACCACCATCTCGCCACCTGACCGAGGTTAGGTGGGAATTTCCTGCATTACAGTCTCCTATGCTGGACCTATGATGTTTGGGATGTTCTATGGCTTCATAGTGACCACCTTACTGATGGTCCGGACCAGAGGCTTCTTCGGACAGGGCTCCGACGCGGGAACCATGGTGTGTGAGTACGATCCATGTGTGTGTATTTTATGCGCTGGTGGTTGTGTACAATCCTTCTGCTAGCTTTCTTTGCAGTGTTTCCCGGGACCTGTGTGTTTCTGTCCTTTTTCTAGGGTAGGTCTTCGATGAGCACCCCCTCTGCTGGGTTCAGAAACCGGGTGCTCGACTTGCAGTGTTTATTTCACTCGTCGATATATGTCCAGACGGTACGATAAGCCGGGTTTCGGCTTCATACTCCCTGGATTATGCGGCCAGATCACAGGCTTCTGCGGGAGCCTTCTTGATCATTCGGCCCCCGGCACAGCACTGCAAAGATTTCCTGGATGTCCGTGCTGGGCTTATGCTTTCAGGCTGCCCTGTCTGGTCTACCGTATCTAGGTCGCCCTGAGGGGCTTCCCGATCACCAGGATATCCCCTCTTGCTGAGGCATCGAGCAGGAAGTATAGGTGGCATTTGCGAGAACCTTCTTGTGTAATGCTGTCTCAGGCAGTGCTCCTCTCACCTTAGAGGGTTGTATTTGAGCTTGCATCTCCCGTTTGGCTCAGTACTTCCGGGTATCTGTGAGCAGATGCTTGGAAAACTCTTAAATCCATACTATGGTAAGTGCACACGTTAAGGTTTGCGCATTTTCTAAAAATCCACATAAGTGGTAAGTGTGCACGTTATGCTTTGCGCACTTTCTAAAATCCACATAGGTGGTAAGTGTGCACGTTATGCTTTGCGCACTTTCTAAAATCCACATAGGTGGTAAGTGTGCACGTTATAGTTCCCATGAAAGGGAACGTCTCAGGTTACTTGTGTAACCATGGTTGCCTGAGTAGGGAACGAGACACTGCGTCCGCTAGGTTTTTTTTGCCATGCTTTGGATGCAAGC
The DNA here is from genome assembly GCF_001515645.1 of Sinocyclocheilus grahami. Lineage (NCBI taxonomy): Eukaryota > Metazoa > Chordata > Actinopteri > Cypriniformes > Cyprinidae > Sinocyclocheilus > Sinocyclocheilus grahami. The sequence goes on along the minus strand of NW_015507826.1, from coordinate 59,324 downwards.
TTCAGATGAAGAAGTGAATGATGTGTTCTCCTGGTGCCTATTTATATTATAGTCGCACCGGTAGTGATGTCATGGCTGTCGCCGGCCAACGTGTTGTTGGTGTTTTTTCAATGTATGCTTCAGACACGGGTCACGATGAGGCGTTCCCCATAGCAACCTCTAGAGGACGCAGTGTCTCGTTCCCTACTCAGGGAACCATGGTTACATAAGTAACCTGAGACGTTTTGTTTGTTTGTTTCTGAGCATTTCTGCAGACCCAGACAAGTCACATGATAAAGACCAGACAAACTCATGGAGTTCATACGTAATTCACCAAGTCATGAGACTCATGCATTTTATTTTAATTTATTTAGTTTAGTTTTATTTTATTTTTATTTTATTTTACTTTTAAAGTTAAATTTATGAAAACATGCATATGATGATTTAACACAACAATTTTCATTGCAATTAATGACTGTGTGCAATTAAGATCTTGTGCATCAATTACACTTGGTGTTATTCATTGATACAATTTTGCTTGGAAAGCTTGTTAGAGATAAAAGACTGAAAATAGACAGCTGGAAGTTATAAGTTCTCAATTTCTCTGCAGTTCTTTTAAAACCTGCCAAATGAAAACAGTCCCATCTACCGGTCAGAACAGGAACTGTTCAGCAGCCATAAATGTCAAAGTCAAAAGTCAAAGTCAAAGTCAAAGTCTGCTTTATTGTCAATTCTGCCACATGTACAGCACATACAGATAATTGAAATTGCGTTACTTTCAGACCCTTGGTCCATACAGATAACACTAAACACTAATGGGATGTAAAAATACAAACAGATACAGATTAAAATATAATATAAAATACAACTATACAATATATAAATAAAGACACTCAGAGTTCGGCAGTGCATCAGGCAAAAGAGGGGTGAGGGGGGCAGAGCTGGGAGAGAGTTGAGCTTCCTGACAGCCTGATGGATGAAGCTGTCCTCCAGACCAAATGCAGACCAAACAAAAAACTTTAAACCTTTCTTATCAGTCTGAGAAATGTCTGAATGGCATTACAGCTCCTTTAAAATACTTCCTGTTTGTGAAGCATTATGAAATTCTTACTGGTGAGTGCTGTACACTAGTGCTGATGAACAGTTCAACAGCTGAATATATACACAAACTAAAACCCTTCAGGTTGAGATCACATGTGATCTAAACCTGAGAAGTGAGTGACCCAATGATCATGATAAAAAAAAATGGTGTATGGTTTTGCTGGTACAATGATAATACTGAAAGTTTACTTATAGTTTTTTTACAATTGTTTAAGCACAATTTTAAAAACAAGGCTCATTTTGTCAAAACACAACACACAATTCACAGATCCACACACACACAAGTAGCAGAACACCTTAGATCTTTTGCAAAAATGAAACACTTCATTCAAAACTTTCCATTGATTTTTACAAAACCCAACTTTGACACCGTATGGAACACACATGGTTCATACATTCTGTTCTGTTAAGAGTCAGCCACGCCTACCTAAAACGGCTCATTCGAACACGCCCCCACGTCTACATCACGATGTGGGAAGATTTGCATAACGCCGCCCAAATGTTCATGCAAAGAAAGAAGGCGTTACTTTTATTCTCGCTGTAGTATTGTTGTTGCTGCCGCCATGTCGTGAAGACGCTGTGTGTTTCATTGTGAAAGCAAAACTATTTTGTTTGGCCTTCCAAAACAGGATGATTTCCACTTTGTCATGCTTAGAGCTGATCCGTGCTGGTCGCTGAGGAAATACATCAACTTTGCGCTGTGGATCACCGGATAGGCTTTCACCGTGGACGAAGCGGAGTCCAGCCCGGGGTCGTCACATTCGCTCCTCGAATCTGCCGGCCGCACCGTTCTCAAGCCCGCCGCTCACTCAATTCAGCCTCCACTCACTCTAGCCCGCCGTGTGTGGCGCTGTTTCGTTTGTGAAAGTGAAACCACTTTGTTTGGCCTTGCAAAAGAGGACACAACTAGAAATCAGTGGTTAAGTTGCGTTTACAACACTGGTCCAGAACAGTTCAACCCAAATATTCAGATGTGTGCAGCACATTTTATGGAGGACTGTTTCCTGAACCTGGGAGAGTAGACTGCAATGTTCTGTTCTGACTCACAGACTGTAAATACGTTTTCAGTTTTAAATGATTTGCCACTGATGATTCAAACGCGAGTTTTGAGCAGTGTAGAGTAGCGCTTGTTGTTTGTAATTTCTCCAATCACAATTGCAGACATGGTTTAATGTTTGTGCGATGCAATGCAACACGTAAAAAAACCCCAGTATAAGTCATTATAATCCGTAATTATGTCCCCACTGGATGCAACAAATGCTTCGTTTATAATGGGTTTTATCTCGTCGCTCCGGCCGGGACAAGGCATCACAGTATGGTGAGGGACATAACATTTCTGTCACACACTTGAGGTATTCGGCCAATCATAAAGCACTAGATAGCTGGCCAATCAGAGCAC
>NW_015507826.1:54464-55959 GCF_001515645.1 Sinocyclocheilus grahami | reverse complement strand
AAAAATAGGAAAGTATACTTTTAGTCTACTTTTTATGTACTTCTCAGAAATGGGCTTTACGTACTTCTCAGAAATATACTTAAAATGGCATTTAAGTATACTTGACTTACAGCCTACTTAGAAAAGTCTAAATATATTTGAGCTATACTTGTGTTCCTAGAATCGGTGTTATCATTGTTATACTGTAAGGGGCGCTAGTACACATCTTCTGTACAGAATTACCAAAAAACACAAGTGAAGAAGAAACCGAAACAACAGATGCCCTCCACATGTAATCTAACACAATCATCATGCATAAGACAGCATCAAAACTGTGTAAAGTTGAAGGTCGACCAATGAAGAGGTAATAATGACTGTCAAGCTTTAGGGTGTTGATCGACTCTCTACGTTTTGATTATCATTCTGAATCCAATTCATAGTCTTTTTTTCAGCTTTTTGTTAAAACATTTTTTTTTTATTAATTTTTCATTATTATTTATGAAACTTACCCACATTCAAGTGTTTAAAAAAAGAATGCATGAAGCTAGAATATTATTTTTGTTGTTGTTTACAAGCAGAGACCCTGTTCTTTCTTTTGATGTTTTGTATGTTCAGATATTCATATAACAATATATAAATTAATACCTAAATAGGGACATAGTAGTATACTTAAAGTATGATGTAAAGTTCACTTAAAGAAAACTTACGAGTATACTTGCAGTATAAAACTAATAAACTAGTAGTTTACTGAGACTATACTTCAAAGTGTACTAAAAATGCTTCTACAAGTATTTAATTAGTAAACTATCAGTATACCTATAAGTTCACTTTTAGTATAGTTGCAGTACAAGCTAAAACAATATTGATGTAAACCAGTTGTGTACTTAAAGTTTACTACTGTTATACTTAAAGGTATACTTTTATGTACTAGAAAGTGGGCCAATTTAGTCCCAAGGAGTATTGAAATGGTACACTTACAAGTATACTACTGGTACACTGATATTTGTATACTTGCTACATAAAGTATACTTAAAAATATACATGAACTTTACTTAAGTATACTTACTAAAATAAACTTGAAGTATGCAATTTTTTGGTAAGGGAGTCTCAAACATGGAACACAGTGAATGGTACCAAATAGTACTGATGGAGGTCATATAGTACACGATATTGTACTGTAGATATTTTTATTTTATTTTATTTTTTACCTGTGCTCTTGTCGAAATGTCCGAATTACTGTAGCAACAGTATATCTGCTAAGGTTGGGCTGAACTCTCTGTCCAGCCTCTCTCAATGTCAACCCATGGTTTACAACATGGTCAACCAAGGTTGCTCAAATAGCATGTGATAAATTTGGTCCCCGTCTTCTTTGTCCATGTCCTCCAGGTCTCCCTCTCCCCCTTCCCCTTCCTCCATGGGCTGCCCCTCTCATCCTAACGCTTCCTTGTACTTTTCCTTTTACTGCAGCATTGCCTTTCATTTTTGTTGAAGACAGGTAAACTCATCTGTTGCCTTT
>NW_015507826.1:53286-54139 GCF_001515645.1 Sinocyclocheilus grahami | reverse complement strand
GTGTGAGGCTGAGAATGTGCTTATAGTTGTGCAGATCTGGGCTGAAGTTTGCTCCTGGAGTAAGGTTTTAGTAACTGTGTGTTATTGTCAATTTTAGTGTGTAAGCAATCGTAAAAAACTGTAAGTTATATTGGACAATGTATTTGTGTGGTATGTGAATATTTTTGTTACTTCCTTGCAGGGGTGGATTAAGGTCTACACAGTCCCCTAGGCTCTGGCTTTTCTAGAGGCCACCATCCCCAACCCAATACAAACACGTGCACATTACATGTATGTTTTATTGCTAATAATCAGAAAAACAGAGAACAATATGTGACTTAAAATCAACAATAATAGTTTCATATACATATAAATGCATATGCAAACACATTAGGCAAACCAAGCAAAGATAAAACAACTTACCTTTTAGAAGTTTATTTCTTTTTTTTCTTCTTGTTTTCCTAGCGGAAAAGTCATTGATCATGCTCATGAAATCTATCTGGCGAAGAATAGTGCTTTCAATTCGGGTGAGGTGGTTTAATCTTTGCTGGGCCATTTTTTTATCTCAACCTGGTTTTGACAAGCGCCAGCTTAAGAGAATGAACGTTCTCCACTGGCATTGGTAGCATTGGTCTCAGGGCAATATCCGCATTAGGGAAAACGGTGTATAAATAATCTTTCCTCAGTAGTGTAAGTAGTGCCCTTACATACATGTTCTTCTTTCCATGTAAACTAGTATACTTCATTTACAAAATCTTTCTCTAGATCAAGCTTTCTCTTGCAGCTTAGGTGCGGATGCACACAGATCATGCTGGGAGATGGACTGAATTTTATCAAAAAAATTTGAATGACTCATACTAGGGGTGCGCCGATC
>NW_015507826.1:45003-45334 GCF_001515645.1 Sinocyclocheilus grahami | reverse complement strand
CTTGTCCTCCTGGACCTTTCTGCAGCGTTCGACACTATTGATCACAGTATACTTCTCAACCGGCTACACCACTCTATTGGACTTAATAACACCGTCTTGCGCTGGTTTGAGTCATACCTCACAGACAGATCTGAATTTGTGGTCATGGGAAGCTCAAGGTCCCGTTCACATGCAATTGATTGCGGGGGTTCCACAGGGCTCAGTTCTCGGACCTATCTTATTCATTCTTTACATGCTCCCCCTCGGCAAAGTCATCAGATGCTTGGGAATTTTTTCCACTGTTACGCTGATGATACACAATTATACATGAAAACTGATACTCACTCATCAT
>NW_015507826.1:44712-44929 GCF_001515645.1 Sinocyclocheilus grahami | reverse complement strand
CTGCCATTTCTTTCTAAGGTTTTGGAGAAAGTAGTTGCCAGGCACTTTCAGGACCACCTCAAACACAACAACATTTTTGAAAAGTTTCAGTCTGGCTTCAGTTCTGCCCACAGCATGGAAACAGCCTTCGTGAGAGTTACAAATGACCTGCTGATGACAGCTGATGCTGGTCCACCATCACTCCTTGTCCTCCTGGACCTTTCTGCAGCGTTCGACA
>NW_015507826.1:42603-42832 GCF_001515645.1 Sinocyclocheilus grahami | reverse complement strand
TTACTGAGCCTGGAGATGGAAGGTTTTTGACCATCGTCCCTCCAGGTGTCCCTCCAAATGTCCCTCCAGGATGCAATGGATGCTGAATGCCAAGGCATCACAGCTGAACAATACCAGGAAGGATAAGGCATACCAAAATATTCTTCCCAAGATGCCTTGCCAGAGAAGATCAGGTGTGATGTGAATGAGAACATGTGGCCAAACGCAGAAGACCAGGCAGATTAGATTA
>NW_015507826.1:39533-40279 GCF_001515645.1 Sinocyclocheilus grahami | reverse complement strand
CATTGTGATTGGGTGGTGGTGGAGCCTGGCCGATCTGTTACATTAACCCCCCCACGGCCCGCTCCTGAGGGCCGAAAACCCCACCGTCGTGGTGGTCTACCTCTGCCCCGAGGTGCCAGCTGATCAGGATGGGCAGCATGGAACTCAGACATCAAGGCGGGGTCTAATATATCGGTCCTAGGTACCCATGAGGGTTCCTCGGGTCCATATCCTTCCCAGTCTACGAGGTATTCCAGCTGACCACCACGGTGCCGGAACTGTAGAATTTCCTTCACCTTGTAGACTGACCCCTCATCCAGGATCAAGGGAAGAGGGGGTTCCTCCATCTGGCCAGGCTCTGTGGGGAGAGAGACCGGTTCATGGTGAGGCTTTAGCAGAGATACGTGGAACGTGGGATGAATTCTGTACTGTGAGGGGAGTTGGAGTTTGTAGGTGACCGGGTTTACTTGTTCCAGGATGGTGAAGGGGCCAACAAATCTGGGACTAAACTTCCTACAGGGCAGGCGCAGTTTGATGTCCCGAGTTGACAGCCATACCTTCTGACCTGGTTGATAGGTTGGTGTTTTAGCTCTTCGAAGGTCTGCGGCCATCTTCTGCCTGCGCACTGCCCGTGGGAGATGGTGGTGAGCAGCGTCCCAGACCCTCTCGCTTTCCCGGAACCAGTAGTCCACCGCTGGAACATCAGAAGGTTCCCCGGACCAAGGGAAACAGTGGAGGCTGGAACCAGAGCACGCACTGGAAGGGAG
>NW_015507826.1:37684-38385 GCF_001515645.1 Sinocyclocheilus grahami | reverse complement strand
CCCCTGCTGCTGGGACAACACTGCCCCCACTCCTGTAGTGGAGGCATCAACTTCCACCACGAATGGGAGGTCAGGATCTGGATGGACTAGGAGAGGGGCGCTAGTGAAGGCTCTCTTGAGGGAGGAGAAAGCTTCTAAGGCCACGGGTGTCCAGGACAGAGATTTGGGTTTTCCCTTGTAGTAAGCTTGTGAGTGGGCTGGTGATCTTGCTATAGTCTAGAATGAAGCGACGGTAAAAGTTGGCAAATCAAGAATCGTTGGAGCTCCTTAATTGTAGTGGGTTCTGGCCAGGAGGTTATAGCTTCCATCTTCCCCTCGTCCATCTGGATACCGGTATGATCAATGTTATACCCCAGGAATTGCACCGTGGGTTGGTGGAAGGTGCACTTTTCAGCCTTGAGGAATAGGTGGTGCTCTCTCAGGCGTTGGAGGACCTCCGCAATGTGCTGGCGAAGTTCGGCGTTAATTAGAGGAGGATGTCATCTATGTAGACAATGACAAATTGATGAAGAAACTCCCGGAGCACCTCATGCATGAAATCCTGGAATACGGAGGTTGAATTCATGGGAAGGACCTCCACGAGTTTCTTGGCTGGTGATGGAGTCACGGGGAAGCAGTCTGGGAAGCAATCTTTGCCCCACTTCAGGACTTCTCCAGTCTTCCAAGACAGAATGGGATTGTGCTTTACCAACCACGGGCGC
>NW_015507826.1:34967-35509 GCF_001515645.1 Sinocyclocheilus grahami | reverse complement strand
CGAGACATCCCCAAAACCAGGATTAAGAACCACTGAATTAGAGTGTCAACTGCATATTATAACTGCAGTGACTTAAAACTCAGGACTCACGTCCACATTGACAGTGAACCTGCTGCGCGAACAGAAACAACTAAATGATGTCTGTCATGTGTGGGTGATTGTAATGAGGGGCATGATGATAGAAAAGAAACAGGAACAGAACACTGAAAACTAAATTTAAACAGAACAATAACCCTTACAAAGTCATACATTGAGACTCAGTCACTCTGTTCTACAGACTCACATCTTGAGTGTGTTGCAGTTCTTTTTTGTGGAGGTTCTCATTTGATGTCATGTACATCGTGACATTAAAGACTTTCCAGTGAACGTCTCCATCTTTAATACGTTCTGGGGGAACAACATGTTGTGTCATATTATATCGCAATGCAAAAATCTGACAGTATGTATCGTCTATAGTTCAACCAAAATAAAAGTTTAGTTAATTTAGCATGAAATATGTTAATGGCACATCAAATGTGCTGAATCCAGAAGGTCACACATTT
>NW_015507826.1:26606-29820 GCF_001515645.1 Sinocyclocheilus grahami | reverse complement strand
CTTCCTAAATTCCTAAATAACTAAACATTGTAATTCAAATGACTGGTGATGTACCAAAGTGTTAAACACGCTTCTGTCCAAACTTTTTTGGAGTGTGTTGCAGCCATCAAAATCAAAATGTGTTCATATTTACAAAATACATTTACGTTGGTCAATGAAAACTATGGACATTTTTTCTTTGTACTTTTGTCAACTAAATAAAAGTTAGAGAGAATGAACAAATCACAGATTCTTAATTTTATTGCATTTTATAAAATGTCCAAACAGATTGGGATTATTTCTGGGAACTTTTTAACTGCAGGCAGACATTATGGTACACAGCAAATATTTTGAGTGTCCCTTATTTACTTAAAACAGTTTACGGAGAACAGTGCACTATTGCAGACTTATATACCGAGGTTTTAATTACATTTTAATATAGTCGGTCATGAACTAAAGTGGGCGTCTAAGGCATGAGACTCTACGGCTAAAAATGAGTCTCACTCTGGCCCTGACACAATTGCCCAACTCCAAAAGCCGAACTAATGAATAAGTAATTGGTCAATGAAAACTATGGACATTTTTTCTTTGTACTTTTGTCAACTAAATAAAAGTTAGAGAGAATGAACAAATCACAGATTCTTAATTTTATTGCATTTTATAAAATGTCCAAACAGATTGGGATTATTTCTGGGAACTTTTTAACTGCAGGCAGACATTATGGTACACAGCAAATATTTTGAGTGTCCCTTATTTACTTAAAACAGTTTACGGAGAACAGTGCACTATTGCAGACTTATATACCGAGGTTTTAATTACATTTTAATATAGTCGGTCATGAACTAAAGTGGGCGTCTAAGGCATGAGACTCTACGGCTAAAAATGAGTCTCACTCTGGCCCTGACACAATTGCCCAACTCCAAAAGCCGAACTAATAAATAAGTAATAAAAGAATAATAAGTTGATCTACACAAAGTATCTTACAGGAAGAAACGGTGTTTGAAACATTGATGACGGCTGCTTACATTTGATGGCAGGCTAACTTAAGTCAAGCAGCAGAAAGTTGTGTAACAGTAAAGAGTGATAGGGTGGAGAAAAAAAATAAATGCATCACAATAACACAGAGAATTGAAATTGCGTTACTCAGACCCTTGGGTGCATACTAATAACACAAATACAGATTAAATACAAAATACAACTAAACAAATAAGTTAAATGTAAAAAAAAAAAAAAATTATATATATATAAAGCACAAGGCATATGCAAGATAGAATGCAAACCAGTAAAGTAAACAACAGTAATGTAGTAAAAATATTTACAACATTTCCCCTGCAATAGCAAAACAGTCAAACTCTGAGGAAATCATTGATGGCATTTCTGTGAACTCTTCAACAAAGGCTGGAGAGTATTTTGGAGGCCTGTAAATAATGATAAACAGAATGTGTGGAGCACCTTTCAACACAATCCCTAGATATTCAAAAGACAAGTACTGACCAAATGACACTTGCTTGCATTGATAGACATCTTTAAACAGAGCAGCTACACCTCCACCTCTCCTAACAGTCCTGCAAACACTCATGAAAGTAAAGTTAGGAGGGGCTGTTTCATTGAGGACCGTTGCAATGCAGCTGTCTTCTAGCCATGTTTCATTAATGTTTATAATAAAAGTATTATTTCTTTAAGCCCCAACTTTTGAACAGTTTACATTGTGTAAACATGAATGCCTGCTCAACATTTTGCAAGCATGAATATTGAAATCCAGCTTAGTCTTAGCATCAAACCTGCAGTTATGTCAGGAAATGTGGTCTTTGTTACTCAGAGAGACATATGTGTGTATACAAATACATTGAGATTGATACACAGGACAAGCGGTTCCTGAAGCAGATAAACAAATCAATAACAAACAGATAGAAACTCTTCAAACATTACCATTATAAAGCACAATATTTGACTGCATCTGCTGTCAGCTCTAGGCAGGTGACACATTTTCTCTCTAAATAAATGTTTTTCATCCTCAGAATTACACCCCATATGTAGTCTGTGTGCACAATTAGACCTGATCATAACAAAGGCAACAGCTTTACTGTAACCAAGTCCAAACCTTTGACAGAGCTAATGTCCACCAGATGCAAGACCTGACCACAAGAACTAAGAAAGACAGAAATGAAACCAAAATGTCAACAAACAAAAAAAAGTCAATATCAAATACTGTTAACTTTTTTAATGCATGTTTCTGGTTTGTTGTGCTTATTAAATACACTGCAAAAAATTATATTTATATTATAATTAATTATATTCCATTACAAATATTTGCTTACTTGCTAACAGATTAAATAACTCGTCCTTTTCTCGGTCCTCACACACTAGATCCGCGGCTCTCTCTCATTGTTCAGAAGCCCGCGCTGCGGTTTCTTCCCCCCCCCCCCGTTAAATACATGTTGTTTACGCGTGAAAAATCAGCGCGTTAAATACATATATTCAACGTGTTAAATACGCGTGAAGTATGCCTTAAAAATCAGTTTGAACGGGTCAGTGTCATTGGCTGCTGAGGACTTGGGTCAAACCACTTGTGTGAGCTTAAGGGGGTGTACCATTCATAGACTAGCAACCACCATTTAACATGCAATAGATCAGCTTATTCAGCCTAATTATTTTTTCTTTTTCTTTTTTTTTTTTGTATAGCCTGTTTATAAACCAACTGTTTTGTTACTAACATTCTTCAAAATATTGTCTTTTATGTTCCACACAAGAAATAAACTCATAGAAGTTCTCAACAACATGAGTGTGAAAAAAATGGCAGAATTTTCATTTTGGGGCAAACTATCCCTTTAAGTCCTGTTATGATCTTACAAGTTCAGTGTTTTAAATGGGTTCCAAATTGAGACAATATATTACTCTGACTGAAGTTGTTTCAATTTGTGCTTACCTCAGACTAGTCAGCAGCTTAATGTCCTTATATCTTATATATAGCTTCATATCCTTTATATCTTTAAACATACAATGCTTTAATAGTACAATAATATAAGTGCAATAAATTAAACCATAATCAGTCGACGAGATCCAAAGATATTGCTCATTTTGCTGTAACACATAAAACCCAAGGGTGCACTTCAGGTGCAGCAGGACAAATAACTGTACTTTCAATTTCCGCTTTTATTTGTAACTTTATGACACATGCATTAGATCATGTAAAATTGGACGTCATTATTTTCAGAAAATTAGTCTCAGGTTACTT
>NW_015507826.1:24998-26047 GCF_001515645.1 Sinocyclocheilus grahami | reverse complement strand
GTGTTCCGCCTCTCGAGAGAGCGTCCGGGTTCTACAACCATTACTTCATCGTTCTGAAGAAGGATGGGGGGTTGTGTCCGATCTTAGATCTCCGTGTTCTGAACTGCGCTATCAAATGGCTTTCGGGGGCGAAGCATACCAATATCGAGTTCTTCCCTTCGGCCTGTCACTCTCACCCCGCCCTTTCACGAAGTGTGTGGATGCAGCTCTGGCTCCTCTGCGACTCCAGGGCATCCGCATACTCAATTACATTGACGATTGGTTAATACTAGCTCAATCAGAGCAGATGGCGGCTCGGCATTGAGATGTCATCCTCTCCCATATGAGAGAGCTGGGACTAAGACTAAACACCAAGAAGAGTGTTCTTTCTCCACTACAGAGAACCACTTATTTAGGCGTGGTGTGGGACTTAACCTCGATGCAGGCACGTCTGTCTCCTGCTCGAATCGAGTCAATCCTCACGACAGTCACGAGAGTAAGAGAAGACCAGTCACTCACTGTCAAACAGTTTCAAAGGCTGTTGGGCCTGATGGCAGCAGCGTCCAACGTGATACCTTTGGCCTGTTGTACATGAGACCCTTACAGTGGTGGCTCAGATCCAAGGGATTTTCCTCGAGGGGGAATCCGCTTTGCATGATCAAGGTCACGCGGCGATGCTTACGTGCCTTAGACATGTGGAAGAAACGTTGGTTCCTGGTTCAAGGCCCGATGTTAGGGGCTCCTTGTCGTCGCGTTACGCTAACGACGGATGCCTCTCTCACGGGCTATGGAGCGGTCATGAGTGGCCGTTCTGCCCAGGGTCTGTGGGAAGGCCATCATCTCCTTTGGCACATCAACTGCCTGGAGATGCTGGCCGTGTTTCGAACTCTGACACACTTCCTTCCAGACCTAAGGGGGCATCATGTGCTTGTCCGCACAGACAACACATCGGTGGTCTCCTACATCAATCGGCAGGGGGATCTGCGTTCGCGCCCCTTGTACAAGCTGGCACGCCAGATCCTTCTGTGGGCTCAGGGGAAGCTCCTCTCTCTAAGAGCAGTTTATATCCC
>NW_015507826.1:24507-24887 GCF_001515645.1 Sinocyclocheilus grahami | reverse complement strand
GTGTTTCGTGCTCTGACACACGTCCTTCCAGACCTAAGGGGGCATCATGTGCTTGTCCGCACAGACAACACATCGGTGGTCTCCTACATCAATCGGCAGGGGGGTCTGCATTCGCGCCCCTTGTACAAGCTGGCGCGCCATATCCTTCTTTGGGCTTAGGGAAGCTCCTCTCAATAAGAGCAGTTTATATCCCTGGGTATCTAAATCAGGGGGCAGATATTCTGTCGAGACAGGGGCTGAGGCCCGGGGGATGGAGGCTCCACCCCGAGGTGGTGGAGCTCATTTGGAGGGAATTTGGCGAGGCGGAAGTGGATCTATTTGCTTCGCAGGAAACGACACACTGTCCGCTCTGGTTCTCCCTCACGCATCCAGCTCCACTG
>NW_015507826.1:23166-23619 GCF_001515645.1 Sinocyclocheilus grahami | reverse complement strand
AGATATTCTGTCGAGACAGGGGCTGAGGCCCGGGGGATGGAGGCTCCACCCCGAGGTGGTGGAGCTCATTTGGAGGGAATTTGGCGAGGCGGAAGTGGATCTATTTGCTTCGCAGGAAACGACACACTGTCCGCTCTGGTTCTCCCTCACGCATCCAGCTCCACTGTGGCTGGATGCCATGGTTCAGATGTGGCCGAGGCTTCGTCTGTACGCTTTTCCCCCAATCGCTCTGCTCCCGGGAGTTCTGGAGAAGGTACGCCGGGATGGGGTCCGTCTGTTGCTAGTAGCCCCATTCTGGCCGGCCCGAATATGGTTCTCATACTTGGTGTCCCTCCTCGACGACTCTCCGCTGGAGATTCCGATCAGGAGGGACCTCCTCTCTCAGGCGAGGGGTGTCATTCTTCACCCCCGCCCGGAGTTATGGAAGCTGTGGACATGGCCCCTGAGGGGGCA
>NW_015507826.1:22295-23127 GCF_001515645.1 Sinocyclocheilus grahami | reverse complement strand
TACTCCCTGCATCCCTCCAGGCGCTACTTCATCGAAGCTAACTAGCGCTCGGCCGGATGCGTTTTTATACTTCCTTGCGCTCACGTCACCCCGCTCGTGACCTCTCGTTGCTCCATTGGACTGATTTTACATGTGCTTCAGAACGCGGTCACGCAGAGGCGTTCCCAAAGCGATGTCGACGCAGAATCTCATTCCCTTTGGGAACCATGGTTACATATGTAACCTAGAGACGATATCCTATATACCAGATTTGATTCTAAAACCAGTGTTGCAATACTTGCCTTGGATGCAGAAAAGGCGTTTGACCAATTGGAGTTGGACTATATTTTAGCAGTGATTAGAGAATTTAACATGGGTGATACATTTGCCTCTTGGATGAGGATGTTATACGCCCATCCTAGGGCTTCGGTTCTCACTAACTTTAATAGGCCATCTCAATTCCGACTATATAGATGCACCCATTAGGGCTGTCCTCTTTCGCCTTTGCTTTTTGCAGTTGCAATTGAACCTCTCGCCCTTGCCATTAAAAATAATCCTTTAATATTGCCCCCAAATATAGGCCAAATTAATCATCATATTTCATCTCTACGCAGACGATATTATTTTATATCTTTGCAACCCAGAACAGTCTATACCTCTGTTACTAAATCTGTTAGAAACATTTGGTAAACTCTCTAGTTACTCACTAAACTGGCAAAAAGTGAATTTTTGGCAGTGACTAATAATATTGACCAAATTGTTATGCTTAGTTTACCTTTTAAAATAGCCATAAATAGCTTGAAATATATTGGTGTTAATATACCTAGAAACCCAAAGGAGATGTATAAGCTTA
>NW_015507826.1:19929-20218 GCF_001515645.1 Sinocyclocheilus grahami | reverse complement strand
TTAATCTCATTAATTGTCATGTGTAGCTTGAAGCTAAATGTAATTTCTCTGTTACCCATATACGATTATATTTCCTTATGTATTTTATCAAATCACATACGTTTGTAAGAAACGGTTTAATTTTCCCCCCAAAAAATAAATAAATGTATTATAGTAATATAATGTACCACATGCTGATCAGACAGGTGTGGGTGGGATATAATGCCAGATTAAAAGTAAAGCCACAACAGTGTTTAGATCATCCTTTTTCCTGACAAAATCAATAAAATGCAATATTTCTATCTGCTGA
>NW_015507826.1:0-284 GCF_001515645.1 Sinocyclocheilus grahami | reverse complement strand
TAGTTACTCCTTTCAAAAGTAATATTGTTACTTATTATTTTCTGGCAAAAGTAATTAGTTACACTACTAGTTACATTACTTTTCCTTCACGTTCCACAGAAGTTGTAACTGTATCTTCCACATAAAATTTTTCTAGAATGTTACTAACAACATATTTCTGCATCATCATTTGACAAATCCACACTGGATCGCAGTCAGAAGTTATTACAAACATTCAATAGTGATTGATAGTGAGTAGACAAGTAGAAGTGTTGTATTAATCTCATTAATTGTCATGTGTAGCT
>NW_015507825.1:42559-43435 GCF_001515645.1 Sinocyclocheilus grahami | reverse complement strand
TTTGGACAACTTTAAAGGTGATTTTCTCAATATTTAGATTTTTGTTCCTACCCTCAGATTCCAGATTTCCAAATATTGTCCTATCCTATGATAGATGATGTACTTTTGACCCTTATGACTGGTTTTGTGGTCCAGGGTCACATATAAAATGTGAGATGCAATAATACCCTTTAGCAAGACAATGCATGAGAAGTTTTCCATCTTTTTATAAGCGACCTAATGGAATATTTGTTTTATTTGTTAATTATCTAAAAATAGTGAAAACACAATCAATTATGACCAATCACAGAACATAAATGTTAGATTTCCCTAATTCATTCACCTTATTAAACTCTATACTCCTGAAACAAAATATTTCTTGATACTTAAATATAGTTAAAGGTGAAGTGTGTCATTTTTACATTGATTTGTCAAGCAGACTGTCTTCATCCAGTGTTATGTTGGGTCTCTCAAACAAACAGAGCAATGATTTGTAACCACCAGAGACGCAGTGTTTACACTTTTCAGGAAATCAACCTACAAATTGCTTATTTATTGTTTAAACTGTAAACTATATGTTTACATATTAAACTGACATTTTAACCAGGAAAAGCATTACACAATTTGTCTTTAATTCTCAACCTCAGCAACTGAAGCTGATCTGCTTGTTTCTCATTTGCTCAAAGCAGATTTCCGTATCGACATGTTTACAACGTCTCTCATTGCTCTCATTTTTCACCACACACAGGCACATTCACACTCATGAACACACGGCTGCCTCAGTCCACTAAACCACCGCCTTGTTAACCCGGTTACTATGGCAAACTACACAGCATTCAGGCCTGTAGACTGTTTGGGTCTCTCTCCAGACAATACCAGCACTCAGCACTCAGCACT
>NW_015507825.1:41592-42549 GCF_001515645.1 Sinocyclocheilus grahami | reverse complement strand
AACTGTTTCAGTGGGACCGCCATCCCGCTCTTACCGAGTCCCCTCTATACCGGGAAAAGAGAGCCTCTGCGTCGGGGAGAGTTTGCTCTTTTCCCAGTTGACCCGAAGGCCCAACAGGCTGAGGTGTGAGAGCACCAAATCCCTGTGTTCGCACAACTGATCCTGAGACTGCTTCGTCGAGGTAGTTGAGAATGCGAATGCTCTGTTCTCTCAAGGGAACAAGGGGTACCTCCGCAACTTACATGAAGACACAGGGCAACAGGGACAGCCCGAAGGGCAGGACCTCGTACTGATATTCTCGTCGTTCAGGTCGACCGCTGCAAACCAATCTCGGGGACGGATGCACCCGAAGATGCGTTCCTGCGTCAACATCTTGAACAGTAACCGGTGAAGGGCCCGGTTCAAGACACGCAGGTCCAAGATTGGTCGTAACCCACCGCCTTTCTTGGGTACAATGAAGTAGGAGCTGTAAAACCCCGTCTTCATATCGGCTGGAGGGACCGGTTCTATCGCATCCTTCGCCAGTAGGACTGCAACCTCCACCCGTAAGACAGGACCATTGGCCGCCTTCACTGTTGTGTAGCAGATGCCACTGAACTTGGGGGGGGGGGGACGCCGGGCGCCTGAATCACATAGCCGAGCCTGACGGTTCGAAGGAGCCATCGAGACGGGCTGGGTAGCTCAAGCCAGGCTCCCAGACACCGCGCTAGTTGCATCAACGGAACTACAGGCATACCCACGGTGGGGCAGTGCAGAAAAGCGCAGCCGGTCCGAGGTGGGGTCTGGTGTGCATAACACTGACCTGTATTCGAGTAGAGGGTGCGTGGGTAGTCAGTTGGTTCGTCCTCCCGATCTGCCCACTGCTGCTCACTGGTGAGAGAGGAGGGTGAGTATGATACGCACTAGATCGTAAACAACCCCCCGTCCCCTCTGGGGACCCAGAAATAGAGGAATTGC
>NW_015507825.1:39284-40029 GCF_001515645.1 Sinocyclocheilus grahami | reverse complement strand
CTGAATATGCGCTGCATCTGCTGCCTACTTATACTCACGCTGTGGCTGCCGTTTGGTTTGAGTTTGAGCTCCGTCAAGTTAATTCTTTGTCGTCTAATTTTTTATCTTAAAATTAATTTTATACACCATCCTTTTCAGTTCTATAACGTGTGAATATATCCCCTATCGTATTCTACAACAAAAACAATCAGAGCGCCTTGTTAGCACTAGTTCTATTTTTGACTTTCCGAGTCCGCTAGTAGCATATAGCCCGCTAGCATCGCCAGCGTGGTTGCCACTAATCTCGCTTACACTAATACTCTATTCACACACATTACCATTGTTTTACTCACTGTTACTTGCTTTAATGGCAGAGGTATGTCTACCTTTGAGTGCAGGTGAGGACACGTTCGAGCTGCATTCGGTGCAGGTCGAGCTGGAGGCCGTGGAGAAGCAGATCCGGGACCTGGTGGCGAAGCAGACCCAGCTGAGAGAGCAGAGAGCCGTGCTGGAAACATCCCAGGCTGACACTCACAAGTCCGATGTAAGTATACAGCGCGCTGCTAACTCTCCCACCACCTCTACTCCGTGTGTTTCTCTGCACATGCCCGGTGCACCCAGGACGCGATCTTCCCAGATGTCCTTCACTCCGGCGCTGGGACACCACGGACCCTGGGTGCAGCCGCAGCGGAAGACGCGAGCCAGGTCCCGGGCGACGACCTCTCCCCCTCCGCCGCCTCCGGTCTTCGAGATCTCCACCCAGAAC
>NW_015507825.1:34061-38906 GCF_001515645.1 Sinocyclocheilus grahami | reverse complement strand
GCTTTTTCACTCTGCACCCCAGCAGAGTGGGAGCAGAGCTCATGTCGGACAACATCTCCAGGACACTACGCACCATATGACCATATGACTAAATCTCAAATAACTGCCCTGATGACTTGTGTTCTACCCGCTT
The DNA here is from genome assembly GCF_001515645.1 of Sinocyclocheilus grahami. Lineage (NCBI taxonomy): Eukaryota > Metazoa > Chordata > Actinopteri > Cypriniformes > Cyprinidae > Sinocyclocheilus > Sinocyclocheilus grahami. The sequence continues at coordinate 38,773 of NW_015507825.1, read as the reverse complement.
AAATGATAGAAGTACTTGTGCTGTCCAATCTATAAAGACTGTGTCTGTTCCCCGAATAGTGAGGTCAAAATATAAATTTAATGCAGGATCTAGAAAAAATCTGATCGTGATTAAACCAGAACAATTTAAAATAAATGAACAAAAACCATTTTTAAAGTTTGGGCTCCTAAACATTAGATCACTCTCACCCAAAGCAGTTATTGTAAATGAAATGATATGGTGCGTTTGATGAATTCACTACACAAAATGTATCTTGCGAAGTGAAATGCATGCAGTTACCAACCAAATAATACACACATTGTTTCTATGAGGGTTGCGCTTCACTAAATAAAATTATTTAACAAACACCTGTTTACAAAAAGCACTTATTCGCGCGTACACAGGACAAAGTTTGAGTTACACGTAATATCAGAGGGAGCACAGAGCCATGATCAGGTAAGCCAAGAGATTCGTGCTGGCGCCCTCTTGTATTACAATAATGCATTTTCGACTTAATGCATTAAAATAATGCCAGAAACTGCCTCAGTTGTAAAAGCTGCAATCGATTTCTTATTGGTTAAAATGAATGAAGACTATCTTGTGTTTTTCCACGAGCACCCACGGGATCACTTAAAATCTGGATTGTTTGATTGATGCGATTAAATGGAGAACAAATTGAAACTTTTGCTGAGAAATATCTGAGACAAAATTGGAACTTACCGTAACTAAAAACTTTTTCTGTTGTTATTGGTTTTTATGTCAGTATTAAATACTGTATTTGCCTATGTCCTGTATGTAGTGACATCAACAGAAATCAACACACATAATGACACAACATTTAGGATGGGTTCCAGGATGCTGGCCAAGATCTTGTCAAACATGTCAAAACTGTCTCACTGCAGCACAGCTGTGCTAATGACAGTTCGACTCACAGACTCATAAATATGAGTCATGTTATGTGAAACATGAAATCACTCTTTGACAAAAGCTCAGAGTCAAAGATTTAGAATTTGTGGATACATGGATATCTCGAAAGTATAGAATATTAAAGGAATGTACTATTTAGCTCTGTTTTGAACTGTTATCACTTATAAATGGTGCTGGATCTTTGCAAATTTCTTTCTAATTCAGACTTTTTTCTTGAGAGAAAGCACTATTATGATAGAGGACATTCTTTAGCTGAAAGCAATGGTTTGAATGGTTTGAATTGGATTACTTGTGGATTATTGTGATGTTTTTTATCAGCAGTTTGGACTCTCATTCTGACAACACCCATTCACTGCAGAGAATACATTGGTGAGCAAGTGATGTAATGTTAAATTTCTCCAAATCCATTCTGTAACTCATTTACGTCCTGAAAAAAAATTAAGGGTGAGTACATTTTCAGCAAATTTTCATTTTTGGGGTGAACTATTCCTTTAATTCCATGAAGGCAAGAACTTATACATGTTTTCTTACCACCCCATGCTCAGCATGATGTCTGGTTTTTGTGAAGTTGAAGCACATCAACAGCAGTCTGACATTAATAAACTGCTAAACTGAAACCTTTGCGTCTCATAATCCTCACAGGGTATGTTAGAGACTTCAGCACCTGCAGCCATCTGCCTCCCTCTCCAAGATACATCTCCACAGAGAGAAATATTCAGAGAACTTAGTCTAGATTCTAGACCGCAAACCATCCCTGGGAGAGCATGCACTGTAGTGCACTAAAATTTCTCAGGACACCTATTTCAGTAATGTCTGCTGCCTGGTCATGAGAACACTATATATGTGGTATTTAAAAAAATCTCTCTCTCTCATACATATGTTATACCACCTTTGAAGAATTGTAATAGAGGATCATACAAATTTTGAGCTAGTGGTGCTAAGGGTTTAGTGAAATAGCTGACTGGGTATTTCTCACTCAACCTTTCACTTTTTGCTTGTCTCAACTCATAGATAAAAAGAAAATGCTAATGATCACAGGAAATAGACCTTGCCATTTTGCAGGACTATGCGCTGACCTATGACTCACCAAGGGAATGCAGAGTCCTGCACTCCCTCACACACACTCACACACAGCAAGAGTTTCAAGCCACTACCCACATTCCTGTTGTCTCCCACTTACACAGTCATGCCCTCTCAAATACACAAAAACACACATAAACTAGTATTTTGAAAAGATTAATAAGTAACTACCTAGCGACCACTCAGAACACCCCTAGCAGTACCCTAACAACCATCTTAAACATTTTAGAAGCTCCACAGCAACACATTGGTTGTCACCAGGAATACCCTTGTGACTGTGCTTTTTCGCATTTGGCTCCCAAACTCTGGAATAGCCTTCCTGATAACGTTCGGGGTTCAGACACACTCTTTCTGTTTAAATCTAGATTAAAGACACATCTCTTTGGCCAAGCATTCAAATAATGCATCTCATAATCTTTTACTGCAGTTATATCTAATCAAATGCACATTATCATTCTTTAGTTTGGGTTAAACAAATCAATTTTGCTTGGTTGGAACAGCAGCTACGCTAATTATGTTTGTATTTGTTTCTTTGTTTTTTGCTAGGATTTACACAAGCTTCAGTCTGGATCCAGAACACCTGAGAAGAGATGATGCAACCCCTCAGAGGACCTCAGATGATGCCAACCCTGAAACAACTTACAGAACTACCACATTTTGCTATAAGTTTGATTGCATCATATAATAATTGCTGTTAATATTGTTCATCATCTGTTTTATTACGTCTTAAATTGATTTCCATCACTCACACTCAGTGTCATCAGACTCCCAGTTTGCAATCTTATGAGAGGAGCTTCCTTCACTTGACACATCAGAACTCTTGGCCAATTCTATTGAAAAAGGAAAAAACAAACAAACACTTATTTCAGTAATTTAAATTTACATTAGGACTGTAAATATGGTAAAATAATAGTCAATCTGATTGAAAAGTCAGATTGAAATAAAGGGCTTCCGCCCTTCGAGAAAGGAGCAGAATGCTGAAGACTTGTGAGTCTGTGTCATTTATATGTCATTCTATGTGCAGTACAAAATTAAAACGCACAAATGAATATGAAAAATGTAAGTTTAACTGGACAGGCACACAATATCAGCTTATGTTCACACCTGGAATTTACTAATTATTCATTTAAGATATCATACTGCAAAATGATAAATGGTTAGTTGACCCAAAAATGAAAAATTGTCATTATTTCTCACTCTCTGTCATTCCAAACCAGCAAGACTTGCATTCATTTTCAAAACACAAATGAAGACATTTTAAATGAGAAAATGTCCTTCCATCGACAATCTACACAACTACCACTTTGATACTTCAAGAAGTTCATAAAGAGATCATAAAACTAATCCAAATGAGTCCAATTTTCTGAAGAGACTCGATCGCTTTACAATGAACAGATTAGATTTTTTTTCACATTTAAACATTGATCAGGGAACATAAACAGAAAAACTGAAAATTTGGACTAAACCACAATACGTATGGATTAGTTCTCTTTATGGATTAGATTTCTTTATGAAGTTTATGAAGTATCAAAGTCTTAGTTGTGTGGACCATCATTCAAGGGACAGAAATCTTATATTCTATTAAAATATCTTCAGTTGGGTTTCAAAGATAATGTTGTAGGAAAATTAATGTTTTACTCTTTATGTATGTCACCTGAAATGCAACAAAGACATCACACAGTAAAACAGAGAGCCTTTGAAGTCTTTAGGGTGGGTAATTTAATCAGGAAAGACAGAGGGGTTAGTACTTTTGGCCTCACGGGTGTGAAGGCACACAAACACACACACAGTAAAAACAAATGATCAGAAAGAGCCTTTGAAATCTTTAGTGCAGGAAAGCCAGAGGGGTTGTTGACCTCACAGATGTGAAGATAATAAAAGCCCAGGGGGTTAGAAGGACCATTGTTTTTTCTGAATACAGCTAGGTTTGGTTTAAGGAAAACCTGCAAGAAGTGGGGGTGATAACAGTATAATAAGGCTGTCTGCTTTCAGTGTGATTTCAGGTCTGTTGTGTTTCAGGGTAGCTGCTGAAACATTATGAACATACCTCTTTAAGGAAAATAAACTTCTTTCCTTAAATATAATTTGATTCCTTGTCTCTTACTCTGTGATGCTATTTTGTTAATAATTGTTTTTGCAAAAACAATAACAAAAGTCTTGGCTTGGTAAACTATGATGAAATAAAAAATTGAACTAAGCCTGTAATAAAAGAATGTGGCCATATGCGTCACCCAAGATGCGTGCTAATGCCAGGTGTGAACAGAGCCACTGTGTGACTACACAATCAGCTTAGCAGAATGGTTTCTGAGAGAGATATTGTTGTCATTAATTGTTTTTTTCTTTTTCAAGAAGCCAAGTTCCTGGCTTCTCCCAAGACATTCAAGCACCCAAATGACCTCGGAATCAGCTGAAAAGGAGGATGAAACCGATGTCTAAGGTTAGACTATATTTCAGAATAATATGATCTATATTCTGTGTTCATGAAATGATGTTGTAATTAATTGTTTTTTTCTTTTTCAAGAAGCCAAGTTCCTGGCTTCTCCCAAGACATTCAAGCACCCAAATGACCTCGGAATCAGCTGAAAAGGAGGATGAAACCGATGTCTAAGGTTAGACTATATTTCAGAATAATATGATCTATATTCTGTGTTCATGCATTTTTTTGCTAAAGTTATCATATCGTTATTTAGAATGGGACAGCGATATTGCATCAATTGGTCTCCTAC
>NW_015507825.1:29134-31202 GCF_001515645.1 Sinocyclocheilus grahami | reverse complement strand
ATTCCAAGACAGGCAAGAGAATAAACAAAAAGGACTAATAAAAAAAAACCCTAAATATTATTAAATTAACCAACACCAATAACCAAAAAATTAAAACAAAAGATCAGGACTAAGAGAACTAAATAAATACTAAATTAAAGGCAAAAGGACAAAAACAGACCGTATTCAAAAACAAGGAGCAAGACAAGAACATAGAATTACAAGAGACAAGACTAGAGCACAAGATCAAACAGACAGGGAGACAGGAACACATAATCAGCCACATCCACAGACAGAAATAAACACAGTGAGGGAAAGAATAACCACGAACCAGCAAAGACAATAGGGCAAGGGGCACTATAAATAGGGAGGAAACCACACAAGGAACAGGTGAGAGCAATTACACTAACAAGGGCTCAATGAGGGCTAACAAGAGGGTGTGGTAATAAGGAAACCAGGAGGAGGGGCTAAAAGCAGCACATGGCTGAGAAAAACAAACTAGGCCATGTGCTGACAAGACAAAATAGACACAAGAAACAAAACACAAGACAACCCGAGTGTCAGGGCAAAACCCTGACACCCACTGGATGCAACGAATGCCTCGTTTATAATGGGTTTTAATGTTTTTGTCTCGTCGCTCCGGCCGGACACGGCATCACAGTATGGTGAGGGGCGTAACAATTCAGTCACACGCTTGAGGTATTCGGCCAATCACAACGCACTGGATAGCTGGCCAATCACAGCACACCTCGCTTTCAGACCGATGAGCTTTGTAAAAATCGACGCGTTTCAGAAAGGCGAGGCATAGAGGAGAAACAATAATGTACAGTATGTGAAAAATAATGTGTTTTTTTAACCTTAAACCGCATAAACATTATAAACTCTTAAACTCATAAACATCATTACACCAAATACACAAAATACTGTTCTTTTTAGCAGCATCAAATGACCCCTTTAAATAAACTTTGAAATGTATACATCTCTCTGAAGACTCTTGATTTTATGTCTAATCTTGTACATTAACACCATACAATAGCATTTTTTTTTGTTTGCACTGAAAAGAATACTTTATTAATAACACTTAAAGGATTAAAACAACACCAGGGGTGTTAAATACCCTGTAGTGTCAAATTTAAACAACAATAGCAAGTGTAACACTTTACTCTCGGAGTGTAATTTTTTCTACACTGTAAGGTGCTATATTAACACTAAAAATTCAACACTATGAACGGTGTACTTTTAACACTAGACAGATTGGGACCATATATGATCTTTAGTAGTGTTAAAATCGACACTTTAAGTGTTAAATTGCCACTGCGTTTTTTACTGTGTAGGTTTTAGTGAAATTGCTCTAAATTGTTCAAGAGGTTGAATAATTATTTATCAGAAAGAACTCAGTGTGTCTCAGTTGAAAATTGCATTTCAAATGAACAGAAAACGACAAAAGGTGTTCCACAGGGTGCTAAAATAGAACCCCGTGGAACACCTTTTGTCGTAATATTTATATTAATGACCTTGGTCGTGGGATAATCTCAGCTAGAATTTGTTTATATGCTGATGACACAATTATTTACACAGTAGCACATTCGGTGAATCAAGCCATAGAGCTCTTGCAAGAATCTTTTCAGTTACTGCAACTGTCATTGTCCAACTTAAAATTGGTTTTAAACTCAAAGAAAACAAAAGATATGCTTTTCACTCATTGTCGCACTGAAACATATTTACCCTATTTTAACTTTACAAGGAGAATCTATTGAAAGAGTAAGCTGTTATAAATACTTGGGCATATGGTTGGATGACAAATTGGGATTGTATGTACATATTGAAAAACTTTTTAAAAAGATTAGACTAAAATTGGGTTTTCTTTTTCACTTAAAGAAATGTTTTCCTTTTGAAGAGAGAAAGAGAATTATACAAAGTTGTTTTCTCTCAGTGTTAGATTATGGTGATGTGATTTATATGCATGCAATTTTATCTTCACTTAAAAAGTTGGACAGTGCTTCTTCACACACTCATCATTGTACATTGTATGAATTGGTGGGATGCAGGGCCGTGCACAGACCTTTTGAGGGGCATATGCTGAAACTGA
>NW_015507825.1:28569-29124 GCF_001515645.1 Sinocyclocheilus grahami | reverse complement strand
GCAACACTTAATGAATGTGACTGACTAATTAACCTCTACACATCTAATATATGCTTTAAAGTTGCCACTTTGCCCATTTGTTAAAGGGGTCATATGATGCGATTTAAATTTTTCCTTTCTCTTTGGAGTGTTACAATCTCTTGGTGCATAAAGAAGATCTGTAAAGTTGCAAAGACTAAAGTCTCAAATCCAAAGAGATATTCTTTAAAAAAAGTTAAGAGTCAGTCACGCCTACCTAAAATGGCTCGTTCTAAGACACCCCCACATGTCTACGCCACTATCTGGGAAGATTTGCATAACGCCGCCCAAATGTTCACACAAAGAAAGAAGGAGTAACTTTTATTCTCGCAATAGTTTTGTTGTTTCCGCTGCCATGACGTAAAGATGCTGTGTGCTTCGTTGTAAAAGCGAAACTACTTTGTTTGGCCTTCCAAAAGAGGATGATATCTGCTTCGTCATGCCTGGAGCTGATCCATGCTGGTTGCTGAGGAAATACTACAACTTTGCGCTGTGGATCGCCGGATCGGCTTTCACCGTGGAAGAAGCAGAGTCCGG
>NW_015507825.1:26361-28417 GCF_001515645.1 Sinocyclocheilus grahami | reverse complement strand
GTAAAACCATGTTTTACTACGTTTATACATTTGAAGACGAGCGGAGAGTATAGAATACTAGATAAAAAAAATTAGCTAGCTAGAATACATGCATATTAACAGCGTAAACATGAATTAGCCATGCGACCATATAATATGATTAAATGTTAATAAATTAAGTGTATCAGCAATCATACATTTCTTAGAAATATATTTGACCTAGGTGACGAGGATCACTCAGTGGCTTTGTGTCAAACTCAAATGCAGTTACAGGGTTTTTGACCAGCGAACGTGTGCAAATGTGCATTTCATCCGTCATTAACACGGCGGTGTTACGTTTTCATCACCAGGTGTTTGTTGTAGCTATATGGGGTGTGGCGCTCAGTTTCAAATACATCAATTATGAGCCTTTATAGACATAGTGTTTCTTGCATAATGAAAACGCTGTACTTATTCAAACAACAAGATCTTTATTTCCCCTTGCAGACCTAGTTCAGCTGCTGTGGAACTTCAGTTCATTCAGTCAAGATAGAGGGGGTGGAGTTATGAGGTTTACTGACTGCTTGAGCGGATCCAACAAGATTTAGTCACAAGCTCTTTTTAATACCTTTCATTAGCTAATTATTTGTAAAGCAGACAGACAGATGTAAAGGGTGACCAATATCATTGATTTATTGAAGAAGAAAAAAAAAACACCATCACCAAAAAAAGGGCACTTCGGAGTGTAAGGGCAAAAAGGGCATGTGCTCTCCACAGGTTGAGCCCTACCTGTGCACGTGTCTGGTGGGATGGTCCTCTTTGTTTCAAAGAAGGAAAGTGCACATGCTGTTGTGTATCGCTAAGGCACTGTTAAGTAAATTACCAATTTATATCTGCAGTCTTTTATCCTTTTATGCATGTAATTACAGCACTAGATCTTCTGCTAAATTACTTTTAATTGTTCCAAGAGTATATTCAGAGCTTGGCAAAACCGCCTTCTCTTTTTTTGCTCCCTCATTATGGAACGAGTTGCAGAGTGTTATTATGCTGGAAACACTCCCCTCTTTAAATAAAATTTAAAAAAAACCTTTTATGGTCTACTCTAAAAGAAACATGTACTTGCTATGAGTAAATGCTTTTATTTTTTTTATTTTTTTTGTCACAGATTTGTAATTATCTGAATGTAGGGCAAACTTTTGTTTGTTTATGTGTTTGTAAATGTTTTATTGTGAAACGTTTTGTGCTGCCATTTTGGCTAGGACTCCCTGGAAGAAGAGATTTGCATCTCAATGGGACTATCCTGGTAAAATAAAGGATAAATAAAAACTAAATAAAAAAAATATTCTTTTGACTAAAATGCCATTTAGCTTTAGTCATATTTTAATCATCTGAATTGTTTTTAGTTTTAGTCTAGTTTCTAAATCTACAGTAAATTTAGTCGGCTAAAATCTAATGGGTTTAGTTACAGTGTAATGCATTTATTAAGCATTTCTCTAAAATTTCCAAACTCATATAGGTTTTATATTAAGGTTTTATCATGATAGACAACGATTTAACTGCGGTGACACACAACATGCCTTTGTTAAAATTAAATAAAACCACTTCTCATAAAGAAGAAGAACATTGTTTTCTTTTTAATGAAAAACCAATGGTTATATAGGCTAATTATGGATTCTTTATAGCAACTCGTTTACCTTATTCTTCGTTCTTTTTAGCAGACATATTTATTTCTATAAATAAATCTAGATTAATATTTAGGGCTACTAAAGTTTTTCAGTCAAGAGCAGTGCGTGATTTTCTGTCTTTCTTTTGTTGCTTGATTAACATCAATAACTCGGACAATAGCAACTAATTAGGCTGCTGTCCCTTTAAAACCGAATGCACAGCTGCAATGGATGCAATGTACTGAGACACGTTCTCCCTGCTGTTTACATTCACTTAAGCCGTAATCAACTGTGTTTACGTGAATACTCGTCAAAACGGACAATTTGACATCATTTTGTGTGTAATTCTCCGTTCATGCGACGCGAAAGAGTACTCGCACGCTGTGTGACGCACTTTCTGTGTGTGTATGCTTCAGTGTCTGCGCTCAGAAAAC
>NW_015507825.1:808-14950 GCF_001515645.1 Sinocyclocheilus grahami | reverse complement strand
CCCCTCTCTCTCTACGGGATGTGAGAAAAAGAAGATTCTAATGATGAACAAACAATATCAAAATAAATAAAAAAATAAACCATTTTAAGAGACCAACGCATATTGGTCCCAACTATGCTCTCTCTCTCTCTTACTCTCTCTCACACACACACACACACACACACACACGCACATTCAATTGTCTGAGTAAAAGGGTCTTATTCTCTTCTTTTAAATGAAATGAATATAAATAAATTGTGATCACACACAATATAAAACAAAGCAAAACATTTACCCTATTTTTAGGTGTCACTAAAAGTATAAAAACATCTTACATTTTTCCAGGAGCAGGAAAAAGAGTTTGTCATGTAAGAAAAAGTTCTATGTTTTATGGAGGCTTTCCATAGACATAATGATTTTAATGCTGTGTCAACCCCTAAACATATCCATCACAGTAAACTTTCTGCATTTTGATATTTTCATTTCATATTTAGCATAATTTATCATTTAAAAAGCTGTAATGCTCAAGGGGACAAATTTCGCTCATGTCAATCATTGATGTATTACTACACAACAAGGGGTAGATGAACCACACACACACAAACACACACATCTGGTTTGTGGGGACACTCCGTAGGTGTAATGATTTTTTACTGTAAAAACTGTACACCTATCCATCAAACAAAGATTTCTGCATTTTTATATTTTTCTATGTTTGTAAGCAATTTGAATTATGAGTACTCAAGAAATTTCATCATAAACCATATTTTCATTGTTATATCAGAGTAATATCTGTGTCATTATACAAATTTGTGTACTAATAAATAATATAAACAAGCATAAAAATACAAATATTTCAAGCTAAAAAGAAGCTTATCTCTAATTTAAAGTATAAATAAAAATATCTGATTAATGTGACATCAAAGTAACAAACATTAAAGCAACTAAAGCACTGTAGTCAAGCAAATAATTTATCATACATTGTAAACATGTATTCAACATATATTTAAGCTTATTAAACTTATAAATCACATCATTCCAAAAATTAATTCAAAATCAATTATCCAAAAATTAGGCCTTGACTGTGGTATTTACCTTGCTGTCTATGGAGGGTCAGAACGCTCTGAGATCTCATCAAAAATATCTTAATTTGTGTTCCGAAGATGAATGAAGGTCTTGCGGGTTTGGAACGACATGAGGGTGAGTAATTAATGACAGAATTAACTGAATCATTTTTGGGTGAACTTTCCCTTTAACCTCCCCTTCCCCTCTCAATGATAGCTCTTCTCTTCATGACGTAAGACTCGGAAAAGAGGTTGGACTATACTGACTGTCCAATGACTAGGTTTTCAGCACCATTTGCCTGGAGTTTGATTGACAGGCGATCTAACCAATCTTAATGCTGAATCAAGGCCCGGATTGACTAATCAGGAGCCAATCGTGAGGATTCCCGGTGGGTCGGTCTGTTTTTTTGGCCACGAGAGCCGCGGTGTTGTCATGCCACTGGGGTTGAAATATGGATGCTGTCCGCTGATCTATAATAGATATTATACATAGATCAGTGATGCTGTCCCTAGACTGCCTGCACTCATAGCAGCCCCACTCTTTTTATTTATAATTTTCTCGCAGCCCATATTATTATTTTCACCAGACCATATCAATAACAAATTCTCAATTTATAATTAATCATTCTTTTTGCGCAAATCTTTCTTTTATTTGTGAATTAACCGTTTGAGGAAGGCTTTAAGACCAAGCAGAATCCTCTTCCGGCTCCCGCTTCACTGCGAGCGGGTCTCGCGCTGACAGCAGTTCCCTTCAAAGTCCGCTTTTTGATTCAGTTTAGGTGAATGCAAACAACTTATTGATCATGAGCCCAACATTCAATCTACCTGAGGGAAGACGTCTTTCATGGTAATGCAGTTAAATAGAGAGAAATAATAAAATAATTTTTAAATAATTAACTTCTAGCATATTCTTGGACCTAATTATTGAAGTAGGCTACAAATCCTAGCACCAGAAGTAGCCCATCTCTAAGTTTTCTTTAAAGGGGTCATACGATGTTGCTAAAAATAACATTATTTGGTGTATTTGGTGTAATGAAATGTGTTTATGCGGTTTAAGGTTAAAAAAATACATTATTTTCCACATACTGTACATTATTGTTTCTCCTCTATGCCCCGCCTTTCTGAAATGCGTAGATTTTTACAAAGCTCATCGGTCTGAAAAGCGAGGTTTGCTCTGATTGGCCAGCTATCCAGTGCATTGTGATTGGCCGAATACCTCAAGCGTGTGACGGAAATGTTACACCCCTCACCATATTGTGATGCCGTGTCCGGCCGGAGCAACGAGACAAAAACATTAAAACCCATTATAAATGATGCCAGCTGGACTCCGCTTCGTCCATTGGTGAAAGCTAATCCGGTGATCCACAGCACGAAGTTGATGTATTTCCTCAGCGACCAGCTCCGTGCTGATCCGTTAATCTCTAGGCATGACGAAGCAGATATCGTCTTCTTTTGGATGGCCAAACAAACTAGTTTCGCTTTCACAACGAAGCACACAGCGCCTTCACAACATGGCGGCGCCAACAACAATACTACAGCGAGAATAAAAGTTACACCTTCTTTCTTTGCGTGAACATTTGGGCGGTGTTATGCAAATATTCCCACATAGTGAGGTAGGTATGTGGGGGCGTGTTAGAACAAGCCATTTTAGGTAGGTGTGGTTGACTTAACTTTCATAAAGAATATCTCTTTGGATTTGAGACTTTAGTCTTTGCAACTTTACAGGTCGTCTTTATGCACCAAGAGCTTGTATCACTCCAAAGAGAAAATAAAAATTTAAATCGCATCATATGACCCCTTTAATTGAAAAATATGCATTTTCATTCATTCAAATGCAATATGTGACCCTGAACCACAAAACCAGTCTTAAGTGTCAATTTTTCAAAATTGAGGTTTATACATATAAATAAGCTTTCCATTGATGTATGGTTTGTTAGGATCGGACAATATTTGGTTGAGATACAACTATTTGAAAATCTGGAATCTGAGGGTGCAAAAAAAGTTTTGATATATTTACGGTAGGAAATTTACATAATATCTTCATAGAACATGATCTTTATTTAATATCCTAATGATTTTTGGCATAAAAGAAAAATCTATAATTTTGACCCATACAATGTATTTTTGGCTATTGCTACAAATATACCTGTGCTACTTATGACTGCTTTTGTGCTCCAGGGTCACATATGGTTGCAATGATTTTTTAGTTCAAAACTTTAAATGCCATTGTTTAAAATGCTTTATTGACTGACGTTTCATAGACATTATTTTACATTTCTGAAGTTAATTGGCAACCCTAATGATGACATAATTATCTTTTGACTCCCCTGACAGTGGCACCTTGCTTAAAAAAACAAATAAACAAACAAATCTAAAATAAAAAACTCAGTTGTTGGAGATATGCGAGCAAAAAATAATAGATGAAAACTGGATAATAGAAAGCGCGAAGGAGGCACTGAAAAGGCCAGTAAAAAAAATAAAAAAAATAAGTGGGCCGGTCTAAGGCATGAAACTCCAGGGCTGAAAATGAGTCCCACTCCGGCCCTGGCTGAATCCACCATTTTGTCTGACGAACAAACCAGACAGGAAAGTTAATAGATTTAAGTCAGTAGAGTTGAACATGAAAATGGTGTATTGACATCTTTCCACGGTTGAGACAACATACCTTCTGATGTTCATTCATGTATATTTCATGCTATAACTAGCAGGAAGTGATCGATTCACATTTCAACCTCTTGAACTGAGGTACTACAGCGATCTGTCACATTAAAGAGCCACAAGTGTTATGCAAATATTCCCACATAGTGAGGTAGGTATGTGGGGGCGTGTTAGAACAAGCCATTTTAGGTAGGTGTGGTTGACTTAACTTTCATAAAGAATATCTCTTTGGATTTGAGACTTTAGTCTTTGCAACTTTACAGGTCGTCTTTATGCACCAAGAGCTTGTATCACTCCAAAGAGAAAATAAAAATTTAAATCGCATCATATGACCCCTTTAATTGAAAAATATGCATTTTCATTCATTCAAATGCAATATGTGACCCTGAACCACAAAACCAGTCTTAAGTGTCAATTTTTCAAAATTGAGGTTTATACATATAAATAAGCTTTCCATTGATGTATGGTTTGTTAGGATCGGACAATATTTGGTTGAGATACAACTATTTGAAAATCTGGAATCTGAGGGTGCAAAAAAAGTTTTGATATATTTACGGTAGGAAATTTACATAATATCTTCATAGAACATGATCTTTATTTAATATCCTAATGATTTTTGGCATAAAAGAAAAATCTATAATTTTGACCCATACAATGTATTTTTGGCTATTGCTACAAATATACCTGTGCTACTTATGACTGCTTTTGTGCTCCAGGGTCACATATGGTTGCAATGATTTTTTAGTTCAAAACTTTAAATGCCATTGTTTAAAATGCTTTATTGACTGACGTTTCATAGACATTATTTTACATTTCTGAAGTTAATTGGCAACCCTAATGATGACATAATTATCTTTTGACTCCCCTGACAGTGGCACCTTGCTTAAAAAAACAAATAAACAAACAAATCTAAAATAAAAAACTCAGTTGTTGGAGATATGCGAGCAAAAAATAATAGATGAAAACTGGATAATAGAAAGCGCGAAGGAGGCACTGAAAAGGCCAGTAAAAAAAATAAAAAAAATAAGTGGGCCGGTCTAAGGCATGAAACTCCAGGGCTGAAAATGAGTCCCACTCCGGCCCTGGCTGAATCCACCATTTTGTCTGACGAACAAACCAGACAGGAAAGTTAATAGATTTAAGTCAGTAGAGTTGAACATGAAAATGGTGTATTGACATCTTTCCACGGTTGAGACAACATACCTTCTGATGTTCATTCATGTATATTTCATGCTATAACTAGCAGGAAGTGATCGATTCACATTTCAACCTCTTGAACTGAGGTACTACAGCGATCTGTCACATTAAAGAGCCACAAAATATTTACTGTTTTAATTTCTTTAAAAAATTAAATTTTAGAAAGCTGAGACTTTGTTTCACACCAAAATTAACCTGCTCTGTCTTGTCTATCGGCGCATTGTCAGTGTTAAGTGACACATGAACCGATCATCTCTTCCTCTTTACTACTAGTTATAGCATGAAATAAACATGAATGAACATTAGAGTTATGTTCTCTCAACTGCAGAAAGCCGCCCATACACCATAGTCCACTGACGTTACTCTAACTCTCCTCTTTTGGGTTGTTTGTCAGTCAAAATGGCTAATTCGGCATTATGACTGGTCGGATTGTCTGTCAATCAAACTCCAGGTCAAGGGTGAAATCCTGCCCTACATTCCAGAAATCGTTTCACTCGAATATACGCAATAGGGAAGATGACTTTAAAGCATAATCTTGAGAGTTTAAATAATATATTTTTAAAATTGAAAGATAGTTAAGATGAAATCTTTAAAGCTTTAAATAAAATATTTTACTTAACTTCTTGTGAAAACCCCATCCATTTGAGATCGGAGAAATGACAAACAACAAGTGCTACTCTACACTGCTCAAAACTCGCGTTTGAATCGTCAATGGCAAATTCTTTAAATATAAAAAAAGGTACTTACAGTCTTTGAGACAGAACAGCCGACATTGTAGTCTACTCTCCCAGGATCAGGAAACAGTCCTCCATAAAATGTGCTGCACACATCTGAATATTTGGGTTGAACTGTTCTGGAACAGTGTTGTAAATACAACTTAACCACTGATTTCTAGTTGTGTCCTCTTTTGGAAGACCAAACAAAGTAGTTTCGCTTTCACAACGAAACACACGGCGGGCTAGAGTGAGCGGAGGCCAGCTTGAGTGAGCGGCGGCGGGTGGACTTGAGAACGGCGCGGCCGGCGGATTCGATGAAGGAGCGTCCAGCGGGCTTGCGGCAACCACATGTTTTAAATAAAATATTTTACATAATTGCTGGTGAAAACCCCATCCAATGCGATGAAACATTTTGCCAAAGTCTTTCTGTATGTTTTAAAAATAAATAGAAATATTTAATTTGTTTTAAACAGATACGACGGCAACTGTGTGTTTGTCACAATGCAGATGCATCTCTCACGTCAAACGCGGAACAGGTAATTCCTTATTTATTTTCAATCTTTAAGAAAATCTAAATATTTATTTTACTTATTTTATTTCAAAGCATACTCCTGCTTAAAAGACTAAATAAAAAGTGTTCATATCCTACTGTATTACTAGGGCAAGCCTACACTCAATATCTGACATCCTGTTGTAGCTATAATCTAGTTCTGCACTGTAATGATTTAGTCCACTGAAGGCGAGCATAGTGAAGAACCCATGTGCAGTTTATTTACAGACGTGATCCAAACATCCAAACAATAAATGAAGACTAGAGACACAGACTTGACTTGACAAGGCATGAACTGACTTGTCGAGGCATGAACAGACTTGACGAGGCATAAACAGACTAGACTCACCGACAGCGGGTTACAACTTCAATACACGACAAAGAACAATGGGAACATGAGGGCTATTTGTACCAAACAAGAAGGGTCACATGACACAAACCAACCAATGGACAAACAGAACTGAGAACCACATGACAAGACCATAAACCAATAAGCACAAGACACATGACTAAAACAACCAATCAGAACATAACACACAGACAAGGGAATCACATGACAGAACATGACTAAGGCCTAACTACAAAATAAAAGACATAAACAACAAGAAACAAAACCCAAACACCACATTACATTACCCCCCCCCTCCCCCCCTCTAAGGGTGGCTCCAGACAAAATCCAAAAAGTCCAGGAGGGTGGTGGAGGGGAGGCGGAACTGGGGGAGGGATGAGGGCCAGGCCCATGAAGAAGAACAGTAACTGGAGTGTGGAGCAGTGGCTGGCCTGGAGCTAGGAGCAGTGGTGGACCAGGATCATGGGGCAGTGGTGACAGTGAGTTAATGAACGGCCTCCTTGGCCGTGGCAGGACAGACAGTGAGTTCATGAACGGCCTCCATGGCCGTAACAGGACAGACAGTGAGTTCGGAAGCAGACTCCACCACCTCAGGAGGTTCTGCAGCAGATTCTGCCACCTCTGAAGGTTCTGCAGTGGATTCATAGACAGGAAAGGCCCTTGGAGCGGACTCGTGGATAGGAGAGGCCTCTGAGACAGACTCATAGGCAGGAGAGGCTACTGGGGCAGATTCATGGACAGGAAAGGCCTCAGGATCAGATTCATGGGCAGGAGAGGCCTCTTGAGCGCAGTGTAGGGCCCACACGCTTAAAATGGCGACCGCCATTAGAGTAAGGGCAGCAGAGGGCGGCAGGACCTCTAGGACTGTGACGCTTGAAAGCACTGATGTCATGGGGATGCTGCAGCTCACACCGACATCAGAGGTGGGTTCAGAGGTGGCGCGGAGCAGCTGCGACTCGGTCACGAGAGAGAGCGGAAAGTTTGTTTTTCTTTGTTGAGTTTACGTGTTAAGTTCTATGGTTAGGTTTGTTGTGCATGTATTGAAGTATAACGAAAATAAATAATGAGGGGGAAGAAGATCGTCGAAGTATTGCTGTTGCTTGTGCTGATTACATCGAGTGTTTGTATGCCCCACGATGAAGCCGACGTCACCGCATCGGGGGGACATGATCGGGTGTTGAAGGTCTGCAGCAGGGAATGTTTGCTGTCTCTACAGATACCTGTGGTAATGGAACCGGGCCTGCTGGATGGTGTTCCAGAGGAGTTGTTGCGGCGACATGGGGTCGGGGATCACCGTATTCTCTTCACACACACACAAATTAAACTCCAAAAGCTCTACAAATGGTCAAATTATTGGTCGGGGGAGTGAATAATCAGTGCTCTATTTCACCCTCAATACCATGACTGAGGTGAGACCCTTGAGCAAGGCACCGAACCCCTAACTGCTGCCTTGGGCGCCGCAACAATATGGCTGCCTACTGCTCTGGGTGTGTGTTCACGGTGTGTGTGTGTGTGTGTGTGTGTGTTCACTACTGTGTGTGCGCACTTGGATGGGTTAAATGCAGAGCACAAATTCCAAGTATGGGTCACTTCACTTCACTTCACTTTACCACAAAATAGTTATTAAAAATGGTTGCTATTTTGCCAGGTTCACAGATGCGTTTTCATTCCAGATCAAGTTCTATATTTTTCACTGGCTTTTTGTAATTTCCTGTTAAACATCTCAAATTTTCCCATAACAATTTTGCATTTCTATTTCCTTCCTCTATTATGGAGATATAAAAATGTGCTTTAGATTTTCTAATTTCACTTATTACTTTGTTTCTTAATTTATTAAAACTTTGCTTCTCAAATTCAAGTCTACATTTGAGATACTGTTTTAGTGCATAACCTCTTTTTTTCATAAGTCACCAGATATATGAATTTAGCCAAGGTAAACAATTTTGCTTTCTAGATCTATATTTAATATGCCTCGTAAAAATGTTTGTAGTATTTTGAATGATATCAATTAAAACATTTGCAACCCTTTCAGTACAGTAACATTTATTTAAGAAGATTATGTAATTTATCCTAAAATTCATTATTTAATGAAGGTAGTCGATAAACACCAGTGATACTAAAATACATTTGTGGTGAGAGAGAAACATCTAAAACAATACATTCAATATCAAAATCGTATGCTAACTGTATCTCCTTACACATAATACTGTCCTTAATATAAAACATAATACCCCACCCATTAATAAGAATCAGAATCAGAAAGAGCTTTATTGCCAAGTGCCAAGGAAATCGTCTTGGTGTCAGGAGCTTCCAGTAAAGAAAGTACAAACATACATATAATTTAAGGTAATGAAAACATTAATAATAAAGAGAATAGACAATTGTAGCGAATTTAGCTCACAACAGGCAATATGAATAATTAACCATAACTAGATTCAAAGAAAGGTTTTCCTATGAATTAATTAGTAGAAAAGTCAATTTCTACTGTGCATTTGTACCCCTTGTTTCTGGAGAATGCAGCTGAGAGTCGGCTCGCATTCCACAAGGTTGTAAATGTATCGGGTTACCATGAAACCAGGGTCTTGTTCGGCGTCCTGGGGTGTTACAAAGTATTTGTGAAATCTAGCTAACAAAATATATATTGTGTGTTGGAGTGGTCCAGACGCTACACAATAAATGATAAATAACAATATAGTAATAAAATATTCAGGTGGAATATGGCCTGGGGGAAATAGCTGTTCTTGTATCTGGCTGTTTTGGTGCTTAGTGCTCTGTAGCGCAGGCCAGAGGGCAACAGTTCAAAGAGGGAGTGTGCTGGGGGTGTGTGGTCCAGAGTGATTTTACCAACCCTTCTCCTCACTCTGGAAGTGTAAAAACTTTGGAAGTTGGGCAGGGGGGCACCAATGGTCCTTTCAGCAGTCATCACTAATCCTCTCAGCAATCTATCTCTTCTAAAAAATATTTTAGCTAGGAATACGTAGCATTGCTGATGGCAAAGTAGTATTCAACCATGTTTCAGACAAGCATAGAAAATCAAAATTTGAATTAATTACAAGATGTTTCATTTCATCACTCTTTGCCATAATGTGGCAAATATTCAAATGACAACCCAACAAACCGTTTGGTTTTGCGTCGTTGTCCCATAAAATCCATGCATGATTTACAGTTTTAAAGAGATTGAGCTGATGCTGTTTCACAATCGCAGGATGCTTTCCAAATGCAACCCATGTCAACACGATACACATTCTTTGGATACCCGCTGATTTTCGGAGTTGTGAACTACACTTGAATGAAACAACACATGTGAGGTTTTCATAAGGTGCGACTTCTGGGGGTCAATGGGTCTCCTGAGAATATTTAATTGCACTTAAAGGAAAAGATTAAGCTAAATGAAAAAGCGCACACCTAACCTCCTAACCACATCAGACTCATGATGTCATGATGTTCTGCAGCGATGAAGCAGGCAGGGTTAAACAGAGGCAGACAGGTATATGGTGGGCAAGACACAAGAACAGTCCTAGGGCTAGCGTGGGTCGACGATGGGCAGACAGAGTCAGAAGGGGCAAGACTAAGGGAGAAATCCAGGAAACCAGGCGAAGATCAGAAACCGAGAAACAGCTAGGCTAGGGCTAGGGCTAGGGCTATGGCTAAGGCTAAGACTAGGGCTAAGGCTAAGGCTAAGGCTACTGACTAAGGCAAATGACTAGGGCTAAGGCTAATGACTAGGGCTAAGGCTAAGGCTAATGACTAAGGCAAATGACTAGGGCTAAGGCTAAGGCTAAGGCAAATGACTAGGGCTAAGGCAATGACAAGGGCTCCGTAAGGTAGCTATCTCTAGGAGAGTGATAAACGCTGAAACAATACTCGGCAGAGGGAAGGGATCAGTGTGAGTGTTAAATAGTGAGGGAGTGATATGAAACCGCTGGGTGCAATCAGTGTAAACAGGTGTGTGCAATTCGTGCTGAGTGCAATCAGTGCAATGCATGATGGGAAATGTAGTCCGGGGTGATGTGCAACAGTGTGTAGTGCGAGAGTCAATGAATTGGAAAGTTCATGAACCGGATTCGTGACAGTAACAGACAAAAACCGAGGCTTACCTTTGAAAGGTAAGCTAGTTTACTGAGCGCAAGGCTCCTATATTGCAAGAATCTAACCACCAGATGCATAGGTCTCACTACACCACACACACACACAATAAGATTAAGGGTGAACACACTGCACTCCATGACAGAGTCCCACCACCGCACACAAGGGCCTACTAGCGGCCGGCCTGGAAGCCTCGGTTCCTGCAATAGAAGACAAAATTAACCAACTAATCTCAAAACAAAAGAAATAATGCAAACAATTGTACAATGCTTAACACTTAAATGTAAAATCCAAAAGAAAATCAAGACACCTGCTATGAGGTTAAAAATGTCTCATCAAATCGAGATAGATGTTCCCTACAATTTCATATAAACATACCAATAAAGTAAACAAAAAAACAAAAAAAAACAAACCCAGGTCAAGCAGAGCAAAAAGAAATATAGATAAAGCAAAATCACACTGAAACAAGGTTAAACCATAAGAAACAAAGCTACAAGAAACACAAAAGCAATTACAGACTAAAGAACAAATACAAACACAAAGCAATAATCAAAACAAGTGCACATAGAAAAAAAACTGGTCTAACGGAGGAGGCCGATACATAGCGCAAACACACGCCAAAGAGCAGTTTTAAGTCGCAGGAACTAATGTCAACAAAGCAGCAGCATCAAAGAATGTTGCCCCACAGGTTGAACTGAATGCAATGGATTCTAATCGATCTATTCCTCCTGAAAAGAATTAACCGCAAAATTATTTACGACATAAAATACTATACATCAATAGCGGTAGTTGCACATAACTTCATGTTGTCGCTATAGTCACGAGTCCGGTCGCACATGCAAACGGACATCAACATGGCAAAAAGGCACGGGATTACAGCCGGAGCATGTTGAATGAGAAAGGCAACCACCAACTAACCACCATGACGTTTGCCAGTCGGAATAAAACTAGTTACTTCAAGCACACCTCTCGATGCTCACTAGTTAGCAAAGACATACCTGTGAGACGGGAAGATCCAAAACCGGAATGGGCGGGCCTCGGGCAGTGACGCACAATCAGTGCTCCAACACACAACGGCACCTTAAAAGTCTCCTTTTATATACCCGTAAAAGTATATGATTGGACAACTCATGCATTCGTGGCATATTTAAAGAACCAATGCACCCACTGTCCATCCCACTACAATCTACCCCCCCACTCACGGATTGTGGCCCAGACGATCCTACTACTATGTCACCATTACCTAATCCCAAGATCTAAAAATGCCTGCCACCATACCATGTATTTGCTGCAGAGAGGCCCCACCAGTCTCTCCCACTGAACGGGGAAGGTGGTATAGATTTGGATGCTGGCCCGCATTTACACATCTTGTTCTGCGTAAAGCACCCTCATCGGCCCTACACAGGCCTTCAGGCTGCGACTCCTGTGAACTGTCTGTATCTCTAGCTGAATCCTGTCATCCTGGCCCAATAGCATGAACTGGTCCCATAACACTCACCCAAGTTCCATCTCAGATGCCAGCCCACCAAGTTCTGGTTCAGCATCAACTTGGTCCCGCTCTTGCACCAAAGCTAGAAAATCTACCTCATCCTCTTCCTCAACCACTGAGGATGTGTCCACCACTGGGTCATGTGAAGGACTGCCATGGTTAGCAGCAACGGTGTCCTTACAGACTCGACTCTTTAACAGTGAACAATGCACATTCCTTACTTTGGTCAGGTCATCTACAGGCGCAATGGTGTACACTACACCACTACTCCACTTTTTTTTCGGTTTGGATCTGTGTCTGTGTTGCATTCCTGACCTGTGGGTGTCGCTGTTGGACAGTATTATTCCTGCTTCCTGTTTGCAGTGCTGCTGGTTTGTGATTGTAGCTTCGTGTAGCTCTGTTTTTCTGTAAAATCTTTATTACTCTCTGTTGTTTAAAGTGATCAAATATAACTTAATTCCCACCATACTTCTGATATTATCTATCAACCTAATCTGATTAATTTTGATCATTCACTTTTATTCTAAAACCGTGATTGCAACGCGTTAACATTCGTTAACTTGTCATTAGCTTTTCCATTCGTGCCTATTGCTATTTATATAGTTCATCAAACAACTGTGGTAAGTAAGAATCATTCATCAATCATGGTGAGTAATGGCTTTTTCTCCTGCTATTGTTGTTTGCACCGCTTGCCACATGTATAGTTTAGAAAAAATTCTCTCTTTATTTATTCCTTCTCTTTCTAGCTTGTACTTATTTGAACAATGTCTAAGAACTTGGTATTACAACCACTTCCTATGTCTGTTTGCCTCTTTAAGAAGAATCGCTTTATGTATCCCCCAATTGTAAGTCGCTTTGGATAAAAGCGTCTGATAAATGACTAAATCTAAATCTAAATCTAAATCTCTCTCTGTCGGCAACGAGGGATTCACATGTGATAAATGCAGGGAAATAGTTAGGCTGACAGAGAAGATTTCAGAATTAGAGACACGCATCCAAACTTTAATTGAAGACAGTAAGAATGTGAGGGCTCTAGATACGGCTTTGGATGAAACTAGCTCAGGGAGTCCTGTACATTGTTCGGTTCCGGTAACAGAGCCTCCGCCGCAGGGAAAATGGGTGACTGTGAGGCGGCATAGTCATGGGTCAAAACACCGCTCTTCCATTCCGATCAAAACACCAAACAGGTTCTCCCCACTCAGTGACGCACCCGCTGAGAAACCTGATCAAAGTCCTCTAGTTATTGGCGATTCTATTGTACAGAACGTGAAAATAGAGACACCAGCAACCATAGTCCAATGTTTACCGCGAGCCAGAGCGCCTGACATCTTGGCAAATTTAAACGTGCTGGCTAATGCTAAACGTAAATACAGTAAGATTGTTATTCACGCCGGCGCTAATGATGTTCGACTTCGCCAGTCGGAGATCACTAAAAATAACATTAAAGAGGTATGTGAACTTGCAAGTACGATGTCAGACACTGTAATTATGCTCTGGTCCCCTCCCTGCTTACCGTGGTGATGAGATACATGGCAGACTGTCGTCACTCAATAGCTGGATGTCTAAGTGGTGCCCACAGAATAACATAGGTTTCATAGATAGTTGGAAGAGTTTTTGGGGCAGACCTCAAACAGGTTCTCCCCACTCAGTGACGCACCCGCTGAGAAACCTGATCAAAGTGCTCCAGTTATTGGCGATTCTATTGTACGGAACGTGAAAATAGAGCCACCAGCCACCATAGTCCACTGTTTACCGGGAGCCAGAGCGCCTGACATCTTGGCAAATTTAAAAGTGCTGGCTAATGCTAAACGTAAATACAGTAAGATTGTTATTCACGCCGGCGCTAATGATGTTCGACTTCGCCAGTCGGAGATCACTAAAAATAACATTAAAGAGGTATGTGAACTTGCAAGTACGATGTCAGACACTGTAATTATGCTCTGGTCCCCTCCCTGCTTACCGTGGTGATGAGATACATGGCAGACTGTCGTCACTCAATAGCTGGATGTCTAAGTGGTGCCCACAGAATAACATAGGTTTCATAGATAATTAGA
>NW_015507825.1:0-770 GCF_001515645.1 Sinocyclocheilus grahami | reverse complement strand
TCTCTTTTAGAAGAAAACAAACATAACCCCAGGTATTTATTCAATACAGTGGCTGAACTAACGAAAAATAAAGCATCAACAGGTGTTGACATTTCTCAACAGCACAGCAGTAATGACTTTATGAACTACTTTACTTCTAAGATCGATACTATTAGAGATACAATTGTAACCATGCAGCCGTCAGCTATAGTATCACATCAGATAGCTTGTTATAGATCGCCTGAGGAAAAAATCCACTTATTCTCTACTATAGGAGAGGAAGAATTGTATAAACTTGTTAAATCATCTAAACCAACAACATGTATGTTAGACCCTATTCCATCTAAGCTCCTAAGAGAGCTGCTTCCAGAGGTCATAGATCCTCTTCTGACTATTATTAATTCATCATTGTCATTAGGATATGTCCCCAAAACCTTCAAACTGGCTGTTATTAAGCCTCTCATCAATAAACCACAACTTGACCCCAAAGAACTAGTTAATTACAGACGATCTCGAATCTCCCTTTTCTGTCCAAGATACTAGAAAAGGTAGTATCCTCACAATTATAGTCCTTCTTAGAGAAAAATGGTATCTGTGAGGATTTCCAGTCAGGATTTAGACAGTATCATAGTACTGAGACTGCTCTCATTAGAGTTACAATTGACCTGCTCTTATCATCTGATTGTGGTTGTACTGTATCTCTCTATTAGTGCTATTGGATCTTAGCACTATGTTTGACACTATTGACCTGTAGCGTCTGGACCACTCAAACACACAATATATATTTTGTT
>NW_015507824.1:40650-43460 GCF_001515645.1 Sinocyclocheilus grahami | reverse complement strand
AAAGAGAAAGGAAAATTTGAAATCGCATTATATGACCCCTTTAATGAGCTGAGCTTTAACTTTTTATTTGAACTTTTTTGGTTGAAATTATGAAGTGTTGCAGCATAGATTTTTCATAGCTAACTTGACATTACAAGCTAACCTCGTGCTGTGGATCGAGTAAAACACATACAGAAATAAAAGTCCCTCCACCGTTAAAGACATGGTTATAGCCTTGGAAAGGATCTGAACTCAGAACACCCCAAGCTCAACTGCAGCTCTGACTGCTTGTCAGTTTTATTGGTGTTCTCACTCTGTTTAGCGCTATAGAACATACAGTATGTATAAAGGTTAATGCAGTGCTGTAGGTCAGGCAGTGCTTTTA
The DNA here is from genome assembly GCF_001515645.1 of Sinocyclocheilus grahami. Taxonomy (NCBI): domain Eukaryota; kingdom Metazoa; phylum Chordata; class Actinopteri; order Cypriniformes; family Cyprinidae; genus Sinocyclocheilus; species Sinocyclocheilus grahami. The sequence continues at coordinate 43,096 of NW_015507824.1, read as the reverse complement.
CAAACTTTATATTGGCCAGCGGCCAAGTCTATTCTATAATAGGAGCAGGTCTTAAAATATCAAAGTTGTCATTAAGCATGTCACAGTAGTGTGCAGGGAACATTGATGTAACCTTGACTGCAAACACTTACAAACTCACAGTGAGCATTTAAAGGACTGAACTAAACAGTATAAAAGAAAAACACATTTGGCTTGAACATTTCTGAGAAATGCAAGTAAAACATTTAATTTAAGTTCAGTAATAGGATATATTCATGTATTTATATGGCTCGAAGGGTTGGGTATTACTGCAAGAACAAGCTGAAGTCATAGGCGAGAAATCATAGGCGCGGGAAGTGGGGGTGCCGAGGGTGCTGCAGCACCCCCTGTTTTTTCTGTGGGCAACTGTTTAACTGTTGGGAATAAAACAAAAATTGGAGTGTCTATTTACACTAAGTGCAAATATCCCGCCTTGTTGGCAGAGGCTATTTACAGTTACTCCACCCACCAACGTATGATTGGGCTAGTCAACATTTCAAAAGACGGTTATCAATCGTCAGATTCAGTGGTGTAGATGGTAATGCGTGTGTCACACTCCTTTTGATGCGATCGACCCGGGTTCAAATCTGCCTTTTGGCAAACTTTATTTCTCCCTTTTCAAATTTCAAATCACACCAGAAAAGCATTTCTTTTTAATAAAAATGAAGGAAATAATCAAAAAGTTGAAAATAAAGTATCGGGCAGGGTTAGGGTAGTTGTAGAGGGCTTTTGTCCCAATGGACCCTTTTCCCAAGACTGTGCTGACGCGTTTAACGGTCATCAGCATCATAAATACTCGAAAGTTTTTCATATTTGTATTTTAAAAAAAATGTATCTACGTTTATAACACTATTCTTTGTATTATATCACTTTTGCATCAAATTACAAAAAAACAGTTAACGCTAATGCGAGGGTGCTTCTAATGCAGCGTCTATGGGAGGGACGGTAAATTTGACTTCGTTCTCTCTTCTGGCAGCCGTTATCAGTCTCTCTTAAATTTTTTTTCCTTTTATTGAAAGTCATGAAAACACTATCATGGAGTTTTTCTTTTGCTATTTGAGCAAATGGGAATGCAAAAAATATATTTGTGGTCCTCTCCCATTCACTGCTCTTCAAGTTTACCCAACTATGACGACTTCCGCTGCTGCTGAGAAACCCGGAAATGTGAAAAGTGTCCATAAGGTGGTATCCATTTAATAATTTGAAGTAAAATTAAAATTGACACTCAATAAGTTATTATCGCATACTGTTTTATAATGTATTACAATGCTGAGGTGCAGATAATTGCCACTATTTGCAATAAGTAATTAGCAGTATATCCTGCTATTTTAACATAGTATAAATATAATCTATAGCTATTTGCACTTAGTGTAAATAGCATATCACTAAAAAATACTGCTATTTTCACTTAGTGTAAATAGCCTCTATCACTAAGAAAATACCCCCCTCCCCCCTCCCGCGTACAGCACCCCCAACCTACAACATCTTCCCACGTCCCTGTGAGAAATGTTGCATTTGCAAATGTTGCAAATGTTGCATAATAAGAGATAGATCTTGATATCGTGGAAATCTAGGCTAATATGAGCACAATTCACATTGTTGAGGTCCCTTCTGAAAATCAACATAGGCTCATTGGAAAAAACATTTTTGCAAAATTAGGTACATTTCCAAAAATGTACCTACAGTATACTAATAAAATCCTAGTGATAGTTTCAGAAGTACAATTTACTTGCTCTGTGGACTTTTAAAAAAATAATAAAAACAGGAATTGCTACTTATAATTGCTAGCTGGTAACAGGTGTCAGAGATGGGGCGAAGGGGCGAAAGGGCATAATCCCCACCCCCGCCACCCCCCAGTTCAGTTCTGTGAGTGTGACAGCAGATGAAAAATGACAGCATATTCTGATGTTCTCTAAGGAATTCCCTGACATGAAGAGCAAGGCAGGGATGAGGAGCATTCGGCTGATCTTTAGGGAGTCAGTGACGGCAGCAGTCTGATTTATTGTGTTAAAAGCCGAGGCGGCAGACCAGAACGCTGCATGTTCAATGACTCTGGAGGTTGTTAATGGTACGCTGTGTTCTCATCCGCACACCGGGCCACCGACTGAGTCACTGCTGATGGACCGAGAGTGCTGTGGCATCAAATGACTGAAGCAGACTGAGAATGGCCATCATGTTGATAGAACAACGGCAATGGGCAAGCTGCCTTCATTCATAAGGATTTGCATCCCACAAGGGCAGATGGGAGTTTAGAGGTCTTCTTGGAAAACACTCTAATAGCTTGAGGAGCAGTGTGTGTGTACCTGATTCAGCACATGTTTTATGTTGGTATGTCACAATTCCTCAAGGATAAAAACATGTGAAATGCACTCCTTTTTATTATTTATTTAAACAAGACCTATCTACCTGTTTGTCTTGGGTAATTTTT
>NW_015507824.1:32365-38731 GCF_001515645.1 Sinocyclocheilus grahami | reverse complement strand
GCAAAGTTAAATGTCGCTGGAACCGTTCGTGTGTGTGGAGTGTTGTTTGGGCGATCGCTTCCAGCGTTGAGTTTGATGGTCTATCTATGCTGAAGGTCCTGCCCAGCCCTGACACGTTTCTTTGTTTATATAATTTTTTTATTGTTGTTATTGGATGTTTTGTTAAGAATTGACATGTCTGCTCTTCCTTTTTGTTTCAAGTACAGCTTGTACAATTTTAACGAATGGTCTGCAGGTCTTCCAACTACAATTTTAGCTCACTTACAGAAAATCGCACCATCCAAATTCTTCCATTAAAAGAGATTTACATGTGAATTAGCTGAAGAAAGATAAAGGTATGTTTGAACTAATTTGTGTTTACATCAGATGTAAAGAATTCAGTTCAGTCAGTAATTTGTGTCTCACTGATGGACTCTACTGGGGAGTTTTCAGATTGTTTTCCAGGAGACCAGAGAACTGAAATCTTTATCATTCCTACCAGGGAGTTTCAGCCCCTCAAATATGACACCAGATCCTGTAGAATAAGATGGCAGTTAGAATCTAAGCCACGCCAAGTAAGAAATTCTCTCTGAATTGAGAGAACATTACAACAGTGCTCTTATATGCCTGACTAGGATGTATTTGTACTCCTCCAGCTCTCCTAAGTGACCAATATGAAAACTCTGCCCATCTGTCTCTAGCCATTGAGTTTATTTGAAAGGACTGTAGAGCAATGCATAAATAAAAGCCGACCGCAGAGTGCCTGACTGATTTCATGGCTGCCACAGTGTTTTCTGACAAGTGTGAATGTACTTGAGACAGGAAGCTTTGAAACTCATGGAGACCATCTGTGCAATGAATGCACCACTCTTCTCAAGTACAACCAACATACAGCCAATACATATTCAGCAGTGTGCCGCAAAGACATTTCCATGTGACACTGAACTTGTACCATCACAATGACCATTTGCTGTTGTACCTTGAGCTTAAAGCTCTGAGTCCCTGTCAGTATGTGATTCCAACTGAGTTAGAAAAGCAATCTGAAATCACTCAGTCCCCTCAGCCAGTAATCAGTATAAATTTATTCACTGTCATGAAGAAATTGCACTAATTTGGTTCAGTCTCCACCTGTGCTGGTAATTTAGCAAGGGGTGTGCCAATAAAGTTTTAAGTTAAATGCCGTTGCGTGCCATTATCTTCTTGCATATACATTAACCAAGTGGAAAAGTGGATTACACAGGATAATATTTTAATTATGTATTTTATTTTTGTCTCTCAGTCTGTTTTTATACGCCTGTTGACTTAATAAATGCAGCATGTCTGCACGTCATTGTCCATATCATTGTCCATTGACCAGCGATGGCCTGATGTTGCTTGTGCACTTGGTGGTAATAAAACTGTAATGTTCACAATCAGAAGAAGCAGAAACAACAAACCAACTCGGACACTGTGTTACATTACGAAACCTTTTGCGTGCACAGTCTGGAACAACATAAAATGCCACAATTTACAAATTTGTTGTTACTTTGCTCCTGATGCACTGTGCTATTTGCATTAAATTGACATATTAGCATCAGAAAGCCACTTTGTATTCCAGGCACACTCACAGTCAACAAGGCCTATAAGAAACAGCACGGCAGCTCAGCTCTGTCCACTTTAAAATGAACAACAAAATGAACCAGTACATGTAAAAAAATTAAATTAAAAATAAAAATGTACTGACCCTCACATCACTTCGAACCTATATGTTTTATTTTATTTTATTTTTTTCTCACAACTCTTTTCCATACAACAGCAGTTCAATATATTAGATAGTGTGTGCAGGTACATTCACTTTTCTGAAGTACTGACTCTCCAACAGCAAGGCAGCTTCAGTATATGAGATACAGTTCAAAAAACAATGCCTCCTTTACACTATGAGTGGGTCACTGGTTCAAGCATGATAAAATAACTGACTGTTAATGAAATATTTCATGGCCATTTATTCATTTTATAAGCAGCCATGTAATGAGCAGGATAATGTACATTCAGTAGGTCATTGCCGGCCAGTGTGTGCGGGTCAGCTGGGTTCAAGAGAAACTACACACTCCGGCCTCAAAGTAAAACCTGCCAACAGTGATCCAGACAGACAAAGCACAAAGGTTCACAGCTCTGTCAGCTGACATACGCTCATCTGGGCACACCGGCTAGAAGAATTCAAGGGTGTTTGTATTAGCTGGCTGACACTTCTTTGCTGCTTCAGATGAGTAGGAGTTACAGATGAGAAACAGCACTAGCACAGCTTTTGCCATCCTGCTGGAGATTAGCATATCCCTCTCAAATCACCCACCAAGTCTGATTTACAGGGTGTAATTTGAACCCTATGTATTTGTGTCATATTATTTTAATCCCTCTCTCAGCAGGGAAATTGATTTGCAGCATACATGGAGGAAAAAGACATGCTTGGAAATGACATCATTACTGACTGCACACATCAACTCGTTCACTCATATAATTGACCACAGCACATAATGTCATAATTGAGAAAGCATAGCAGCTAAATATAAAGCACATAAAACACACACAAAGTAGATAAAATGTTAACCACTGCAATGAAATTAGTCGTACATTAATTTTAACTAAAGAAAGAACAAATGTATGATACTTTAATTTAATATGCAAATACTATACAAACAACGTGTTGAAATTGTGTAGTCAATCACAACACTGACAACCCTATAGCCAGTGTTGCCAAGTTGCAGAATTCACCTACTTTTACACTGTTAATGCAGGTCGTTTTTTAAGCCTGTGGGTTTTGACGCTTATGGTTGCTGCTGAGGATGGAGATGAAGATTGCTGAATGAAGGCTTAGTCTCAGCCTCAGACTTCACACCCATGGACTGTTGGCTGAACGTCTGATGTATACGGCACACAAAATTGGAAACACTTCAGGAGTTTCGAAGTCGTCATCTGATTGGTTGAATTATACAAGATTTCTGGGAGGCGTGTGTGTCGTGTTCATTAAAGTTCGGCCGTGTGTGTCGTGTTCATTAACGTTCGGCCTGGAAACAAATATGCAGATTTTTATTTTTTTTTTTACATTTAAAGTTTTGTTTGAACTAATGCAATCCTTAGAAATGAGTTGGCAGCAGAAATCACACAGAACAGAATGAAAGGTTACAGTTTCATGTTAAGTAAATGATTAAACTGTGTAATTAATAAATACCATTGAAAAATAATGCCAATGATATGACAACAGTTGTTCTCAGCAGTGTTGGGGGTAACGCATTACAAGTAACACATTATGTAATCAGATTACTTTTTTCTAGTACAGTAGCTAGTACAGTAATGCATTACTTTTTAATTTAATGGGTGAGCCTTACCGGCAGGTGAAGGAGGGGCAGCGTGATTGTAGCCTGACCAGGAGGGCCTGAGTTGCCTTTGCCGGGAGCATTTTGTGGCGTCGGTGGACGGGCTCTACATGCCGGCAAGCCCCTGCTGATCGATAGACAGGGGGCGAGTGACTGACCGAGAGGGCCCAGGAAGCTTCCGATTGGAGATCAAGATTCAGGCCTTCGGACGAGTGGGTCCTATCGGCTTGGCAAGGTAAAAAAATGTTGGCCTGGCTGGGAGGCTCTCGCGGCATCTGACTGGAGATTAATACTCACGGCATCGGATGGGTAAGCATCGCCGACCGTAGGATGGAAAGACTGTAGGATGGAAAGGTAAGATTGCCGGGCCTGGAGGCTTTTGCAGCATCTGACGGGAGATCAATACACATGGCATCAGACGGGTAAGCCTCGCCGGCAGTCAGATGAAATTTAGGCATGGATTTAAGATGTGGATATGGAATACTACTGCGGTAGTGATTGCATTAAAATATTTATTGACCAATGAGGCTTCTTTGATGTGAAACTGGTTAGTTCTGATGTAGCTTTGGAAAGCTTCTGAAGACCATCTTTCAGAGCTTGGATCTGCTGCTTGGAGAGGCCTTTTTGGGCTGCTGTCATTGGTGCACCGATGCGAAAAGAGTGGCTAGAGAAATTTTTTGCTGGGATGTTGCAGGACGGAGATATTTTTGAAACCAAAAGCAGGTGAAGGGTTTTTTGGAGTCATCTAAAAATAGAGCTTCGTGGGGGGATTTAGCCTGAGAATTTATAAGAGGGAGGTACTCAAAGATGGACTGGTATGGTTGGATTGGAGAAGAGAGGTTGAAAATGTAAATGAAATGGCCTTTTTTAGCTTGGTCTGTCTTGCTTTGTTTGATTAAGAAAGAAATTGTTTCGCTATCGAGTACGGTTAAATCTGAGATGGTGGGGTTGACTTTTGGATCGAATTTGGAAGAGATGGTGAGTTCCGAGCATCTAAGGAACCTAAAAAAGGCTAGAATGAACATAGCGTCGAGTGTGCAGGCAGTACTGAAAGGCTGGTAACCTGTACGGAGGGTGTGGATACATTTGTGAGAATGTCTAACGTTAGGGGTTGTCTGGCATCAGGACGGGTGGGCTGGGATCGTTAGATTCGCTTGATTAGGAGGGAGGTTTGTAAATTGTTTATTTCAGGAGAGGGAGCACCGTGCATCAGCTTGTGGAAAAATTGGACGCTGCTCAGGTAGCCTTTGATGGACCCGACTTGGAGACCCTTAACGCTTTAAGGAAGGAGATGAACGAAGTGATTGAAAGTAGTGAAAAATCGGGGAACCATGTGTTATATGAAAGGTGGAATGCCTTAAAGCATCTCCACGCTGTCGTAAACGACTGAAGGGTTCTGGGAGAAACTGCTTGGAGAATAGTGTCGAGCGATGCGTCGAGTAGGGGTCTTAATGGGTGAGTTACGGGAATATTAATTCTGAATAGTGAGGTACTGGAGTTGGGAAAGGCTCTGCCTTTGGAGCCAGCGTCCTGAATTTCTGAAACAGAAAGCGAGACAGAGAGTCAGCGATTTGGTTTTCTGAACCGGGAATGTGTTTAGCAATTATTATAATAATAATATTATAATTGGTCGCACGCTGAGATCCATATTAAGCGTCTTAGAAGAGGCATGAGGGCGGGAGAATGAGAACGGCCTTTAGTAATGCACTGCACGGTTGCTTTGTTGTCGCAATGCACTAAGATGCTTTTAGAAGCTCATTCTTTTCCCCACAGGAAGGCTGCTACCACGAGGGGGTAAAGCTCGAAAAAAGCTGAGGACTGTGGAGTGCCTTGCAGCGGGGGGGATGGGGCATGGGGACGCGAACCAACATCCTTGGTAAAAACCTCTGAAGCCGATTGAGGGAGCTGCGTCTGTAAACAGTTGGATGTCGACGGGAGACGAAACGAGGTTGTTATAGAAAACAGAAAGGCCGTTCCATTGTTTAAGGAACATTATCCATAACCTAAGTTCGTCGCGGCACACATGAGATATGGAAATGAGGTCCTTGAGCGCGTGAACCGATGCTGCAAGTGAGAGGAGATGCGAGATGAAAGGGCGGCCTTGGGGAATAATGCACATTGCGAAGTTTAAATGCATGAGCAGAGAAAGGCGTTAACGTTTAGAACAGCTTAGGCTGGCGAGGAGGGAGGAGGAGACGAGAATTATTCTATCGATCTTCTCCTTGGGCAGGGAAACCTGAAATTTCGTTTGGTGGGACGGACATTGGTGTTGCGGTGAAGAGCGAGTATTGTGATTTTGCTTGGAGAAGAGAGCTGGAGGGGACGAGGGGTGAGGCTGGTTTAGACAGCAAGTGCGGCCAAGCGTTTGCTTGGGCTGCGAGCCCCGAGCTGAAAGGGACAGGTGACAGGGCTGTGTTTGTCAACGAGGGTGGCCAAGCACTTGCTTGGGTTGCGAGCCCCGAGCTGGACAGGTGGCAGGCGGGGCTGTGTTTAACAGCGGGTGTGGCCAAGCACTTGGGCTGCGGGCCCCGTCAAGGGGGAGGGGTAAGAGAGACTAGTGGAAAGTGTTGAAAAGTTAGAGCCTCCGCCGCTTGAGGACTGGTGGTCGTGGAAAAGGCACGGGGTTAGGAACTGCTGGACAAAAAGGTTGGGCGGCTGAGAGGGGGCCAGCAGGCCCAGCTGCAAACGGCCCTGCGGTGAAAGGCTGGGCTGCGGCTGATGTTGCATAAGGCCTTGCGGTGGCCTGATGCCGCGGCTTGATGATTGCAGAGTGCTGGGTCTTGCGCAGGAGGAAGACGGTGGAGTTGGACGAGGCGTGTCTGAAGGTTTGCCTTGCCTTTTGGTCACCTTTGGGGCTGGGGTGGACTTAGGAGAGAGGTTAGCTGATTGCAGATTTGTGTACAAGTCATATAACTCTGCTTTGTTTAACTTGCGTGAACGTCGGAGTTGGTCAGCGCTTGCCTCAGACTCGACACTGCCCACTTTCCGATGGGCGGAATCGTTGGCATGGCCGAACAATAGGAGGATGCCGGGGAGT
>NW_015507824.1:30266-30540 GCF_001515645.1 Sinocyclocheilus grahami | reverse complement strand
AATAATAATTAATTCCCTTACAACTGAGTTAAAATTATTACATAGCAAACGGCAACCCAAATGCTGATAAACTATCAAAAGATAGAGGTAAGTCTGCTGTATTTATACCTCTTGGTGTTAATTGACTTGAGTGGGCTCCTCTTGTGTTAATTAGGCTAAGTATCTGACATGCTCCTCCCGAACTTTGTTAATAAAACATCATGTATTGACTGACAGCTCTCCTGTACCCATTGTAGTGATGTTGCTAAAACGTCACCATTATTAATTATGTGGC
>NW_015507824.1:26561-29551 GCF_001515645.1 Sinocyclocheilus grahami | reverse complement strand
TAGTATCCAAGTGGGCTTGATTTGAGTAATTTGTAATCTTGTTTTCTTTCTTTCTTTGTGAACCCTAGTTGATTGTGTAATTTGTAATCTTGTTTTTTCTTACTTTGTGAACCTTCTTTCAAAAGTTGATTGTTTTCTTTTGTTGTGAGTATGGACCTTCAATTTGTGGTTTATTTTTAATGTGATTTGTTTTCTTTTTCTTTTGTTTGTAGGAGTGGAGTGCTTCCGGGAGCGGGTTGGGTTTTGACAGCACCACGGATATTATTTCACTCGGGGTGGCCATTTTCGTGTGTGTCACTATTGCTGTGTTGCTATTTGCAGTGAATCTTGTGGGTTTTTTTTTTTTTTTTTTTTTTTTCTCTTTTGCATACCTGGTGCTGTTACATTCACCCGCTTCTTATATAGGAAGACTCCGCTTTCTATAGTATTATTATTTGGATGTTTGTTGTTTTTTCTTTTTTGATTTATGACATTGGTGTGTGTCGGCTGTGGGTTTTAAATTAATATCAGCCAATTATTTTAGCCTTCATAAAAGATTGTTTGTACTGAGATTCACGCCTCTTGCTCTTTTCATGTGGAACGTATTTGCGTGCCCTTATTTGGGTTATTTTCCCCGGTAGTCCGGGGTGGCGTAGTCACTACAACTGGGCCACTTGCTACACCATGTTGAGAGAAATTGGGAGTAAGTGCAGAGGCGTTCTGTGCGCTGTGGAAACAGGATGCTTACTAAATGTCAACATGCATTTACTCATCTCACTTGCACAAAAACAGATTCACTATTCCTCAAATTAATATAAAAAGTAGCTAAGTAATGCAATTAGTTACTTTTTTTTTTAGGGAGTAACACAATATCGTAATGCATTAGTTTTAAAAGTAACTTTCCCCAACCATCGCACTACACATTTTTGTATGTCTCTGAGTTGATGATCTGAATCAGGTGTGTTAAATAAGGAAGACATACAAAATGTGCAGAGCAGTGGGTCCCCAGGATAAGAGTTGAGAACCACTAGAAAATAATACATTTTCTGCTTCATTCTTTGATAAGAAGAAACAGATCACAAAAGGATGGTATTTCAAACACTAGAGTAAAACATGTTATTAAATGTTGTCTTTTGTTGGACAACAGATTTTATAAACGCTTCTCATTACAAGTTTGGTCAAATGTTAAGCGTGTGTTGCTTTTTCAAATGCAGGCTATAAGCGACTCAAACTCACAGTCCTGTAAGATGTCAAATTGTGATTTTCAGTTTTATTCATATTAATCGTACAGCCTTATATTAAAGTTGGAGAATGTGTTTCTAGTGGCAGTCCAGCATCAAAGCCTTCAATTTGATTCTGGTAGCCAGTGGAGTGAGATCAGGAGAAGTGTGACATTGGCTCTCTTTGGTTGATTGAAGATGTAATGCACCAACCTACACAACCATGGGTGGTAAAGCTCAGTAAGTCATCAAACAGTATTCCCAGGTTCCTTGCTGTCTTGTTTGCATTAGTGTTGTGGAGTGAGTTATCGTCACGTTTCTCACTGCTCACAATTTACCTGGGGTTAACAATTGATCCTGTGTATTCATTAGCTGACGTTTCCCACTATACATTCCTAAACCCCAGGTTCTTATTTGCATATTTGCAGTGTTAGTGTCATTGATCAGACAAACGCAGAACTCGACCTGTTTATGTAACGGCTCTAGTATTGCGCATCCTTATATAATGTACTGCACACTGTACTATCACGTTTTTTCTTGAATGGACTTTTCGGACTATAAAGGTAAAAACTAAATGGTTTCTGTTTCACTTCAGTTAACATTTTCTGTCATGATTTGACATTTTTCCCCTTAAACACTGAAATGACTATTTCCATGGCTGTCCAAAGCACATGACTATGAGGCACACTATTGCCGTCTGTTGCCAATCATCTAATGATAACATTTCAACATTCAACAACACATCGTTTCATACTGAAAACATTTGACACCGTTATGCAGGGTTAACACCACAAAAGCAGAGCTTATCCTGCTCTGGAGCAGGGTTTCATAACCCCAGTGCTAGTGCTGCTTCTAAATTACAAGTGTGAAACCTGCCTTTACCCAGGGTCAAATGGGGGGACAGAACGATGATAACTGGGGTTAAACACAGTGTGAAAGTTCTATTGTGGTCGGCCGATGGGTTGGCAGAAATTAGAAGGGGCTCTGTCTAGAAAAGGAGTTGACCAAGCACTGAACCTTGAGGCACCTCAGTGATTAGGTGATGTGACTCACACACCCTGCTCTCTATGAAACCTTGATGAATCTGCCTGTGAGGTAGACTTAAGCTACCAAAGTACTGTACCTGTAATGACCAAGTCAGAAAGGGTGAACAGGAGCAATTACTTCATTTGTGACTAGGTCGCTGCTAAGCTCTTTTGCCATTTCCATGGTAACAGTAATTTAGTGAATCTCTTCTCAGGATTACGTTCTTCACCTGAAATTCAGCAATTAAACTTTGCTTAGCAATCAAGTTTTCTAAAATTAAAGTTTGTCAAGATGGATTTTTGGCTAAAAACTGTTTTTCTTTTGAGGGAATTTAAAGTATTCTTAGTTCCAAACCCCTGACTGTCATCCTCCATATAAAATTCACCCATCCTTCTCATCTCCCTGTGAGAGCTGTGAACTTTCTTCAGTGGGAACTTATTCAGGCAGTGGATCTAGAAAGAGCAGGTAAGATAATTAAGACAAGACTCATATATAATTCATTGATTTTGCAGCTTTCTGTGACCCCGTTATTGTGTTTCTGTTTGAGTCAGTGTATGACTTAATCATGACAGTTTAGATCTGCTTGCAAACAACCGCCCAAAACACAGGAATCAGACTATTTTTGTGTTAATTTGCAGTTTGACTAAAAGCACGAAAGACTAACAGGTCTGATAAGAGCTGCTTACGGCAATAACAAATAATCATCTATGAGTTTTACACTTATCTCAGACAAGAGCTGCAAATTCCATTAGACTAAGAACACGA
>NW_015507824.1:25787-26160 GCF_001515645.1 Sinocyclocheilus grahami | reverse complement strand
TTGGGTTATGAGTCCGACTCTCTAACCATTAGGCCACGACTTCAAAACGACTTTAAAAGACACCAATGTTCCATAAATATTTGAATAATAATGAATAGAATAAACTATTTTTCTAGTAATATACGTCTTTTAATCGAAAGGGCCAATCACAGCAAGGTAGAAAACTTTAACGAATACAATAACGATAACGCTTTAATAATCATCCACAACACCACAACTATGGTGATCACAACAGAGGGGAACGATATTGAAGCACTCAAGCATTTAAAGCAGCAGACAACATACATGCATATGAGACATATTAACATACATATTAAAAATGTTATGGTCAGGTATCACGGTAATCTTTGTTATCTTTATAGTTATCGTTCTT
>NW_015507824.1:15869-25777 GCF_001515645.1 Sinocyclocheilus grahami | reverse complement strand
AATGCACCAACCTACACAACCATGGGTGGTAAAGCTCAGTAAGTCCTCAAACAGTATTCCCAGGTTCCTTGCTGTCTTGTTTGCATTAGTGTTGTGGAGTGAGTTATCGTCACGTTTCTCACTGCTCACAATTTACCTGGGGTTAACAATTGATCCTGTGTATTCATTAGCTGACGTTTCCCACTATACATTCCTAAACCCCAGGTTCTTATTTGCAGTGTTAGTGTCATTGATCAGACAAACGCAGAACTCGACCTGTTTGTAACGGCTCTAGTATTGCGCATCCTTATATAACGTACTGTACTATCACGTTTTTTCTTGAATGGACTTTTCAGACTATAAAGGTAAAAACTAAATGGTTTCTGTTTCACTTCAGTTAACATTTTCTGTCATGATTTGACATTTTTCCCCTTAAACACTGAAATGACTTTCCATGGCTGTCCAAAGCACATGAATATGAGGCACACTATTGCCGTCTGTTGCCAATCATCTAATGATAACATTCAAACAACACATCGTTTCATACTGAACACATTTGACACCGTTATGCAGGGTTAACACCACAAAAGCAGAGCTTATCCTGCTCTGGAGCAGGGTTTCATAACCCCAGTGCTAGTGCTGCTTCTAAATTACAAGTGTGAAACCTGCCTTTACCCAGGGTCAAATGGGGGGACAGAACGATGATAACTGGGGTTAAACACAGTGTGAAAGTTCTATTGTGGTCGGCCGATGGGTTGGCAGAAATTAGAAGGGGCTCTGTCTAGAAAAGGAGTTGACCAAGCACTGAACCTTGAGGCACCTCAGTGATTAGGTGATGTGACTCACACACCCTGCTCTCTATGAAACCTTGATGAATCTGCCTGTGAGGTAGACTTAAGCTACCAAAGTACTGTACCTGTAATGACCAAGTCAGAAAGGGTGAACAGGAGCAATTACTTCATTTGTGACTAGGTCGCTGCTAAGCTCTTTTGCCATTTCCATGGTAACAGTAACTTAGTGAATCTCTTCTCAGGATTACGTTCTTCACCTGAAATTCAGCAATTAAACTTTGCTTAGCAATCAAGTTTTCTATAATTAAAGTTTGTCAAGATGGATTTTTGGCTAAAAACTGTTTTTCTTTTGAGGGAATTTAAAGTATTCTTAGTTCCAAACCCCTGACTGTCATCCTCCATATAAAATTCACCCATCCTTCTCATCTCCCTGTGAGAGCTGTGAACTTTCTTCAGTGGGAACTTATTCAGGCAGTGGATCTAGAAAGAGCAGGTAAGATAATTAAGACAAGACTCATATATAATTCATTGATTTTGTAGCTTTCTGTGACCCCGTTATTGTGTTTCTGTTTGAGTCAGTGTATGACTTAATCATGACAGTTTAGATCTGCTTGCAAACAACCGCCCAAAACACAGGAATCAGCCTATTTTTGTGTTAATTTGCAGTTTGACTAAAAGCACGAAAGACTAACAGGTCTGATAAGAGCTGCTTACGGCAATAACAAATAATCATCTATGAGTTTTACACAATTATCTCAGACAAGAGCTGCAAATTCCATTAGACTAAGAACACGAAATGACCATCTCTAAATGAATCAGGGACATTAGCACATTCACTGCCAGACAGTTCTCGAAAAGGTCAATCCGTGTTAGCTTAAAATTGGAAGGTAAAAATAATGATAATGTCTGTTAAGCATTCATAATTTTGTCTACAGCAGAAGTGATTTACTAAAGCAATAAAGCCACAACAAGCAATGATTTTACTGTGGGGTTATTGTTCTGCATGTTAAGAAGTGGAGTAACTAAAACCCCCTTAACTGTGGTAAAATCACAGCATGGCTTTGAACGGCTTACTGCTTTAAAAATGGACCCAACAGCAATATGCTAAAAGTGAAAGTGACGTGACATGTGGCCAAGTATGGTGACCCATACTCGGAATTAGTGCTCTGCATTTACCCATCCTAAGTGCACACACACAGCAGTGAACACACACAAACCGTGAACACACACCCGGAGCAGTGGGCAGCCATTTATGCTGCGGCGCCCAGGGAGCAGTTGGGGGTTCGGTGCCTTGCTCAAGGTTGAGTATTGACAGAATCTATAAATTATGCATGAACTGTCCTTGGACCTTAGATAAATAGACCCTGCTTTAAAGAGCAAACAGAAATATAACTCGTAGGTTATGTGAGATTGAACATCCTGACATTACCTCTAAACTGGTCGATATGGCTTCTTGAATTATGACTCTAAATTTCGAGGACTCTTCATGACACATGGGTTGGTTCTCAGGTTCTACTTTATTTGGCTAGAATGCATGCAGATACTGTACTAACCAACACAAAAGACAGCAAACAACCACATTTCAGAACCAAGTAAAGATAAACTTTTATATATAAAACATCCACTGATAAAGGACCTCACTAATCAGACTGGTTTTTAAATAATCTATATTATGTAACAGTAAACTAATGAGTGGTGGTTCAATGAGGCCATAAATGTATTTGTACAAATACTTCTGAAAAAGATTGTATTTAGTTATTTTCAACAATCGAGCATAACAGTTTTGTAAAAAATCCCACAAATTTTCTTCATAGAGAAATTGATTTTTAACAATACCATATGAACGTACCATATGAAAATGTTTACATTTTCATGTAAATAACTACACTACCCATAATCCAGAATAAACCCTTCACCAACCAGAAAAGGCTGTTACCATGACAACATAGATTTGCAATTAAAAATGTCAGCATACTGAGCCATTCTCACAAAGCATTGTGGAATGGTGTTGAGTCTCCTGACACATGCTTAAATGATTGTATCTAAATATTTTGCCAAAAAAAAGGTTCTATACTTATAATCAATAACTATAAGTCAGTAGTTCTATATTGAACCATTGCTTTATCATTCTCAGTGCTTTGAGAAGGGATGAGTAGTTAATTCACTCATAAAAAACATCTGTGCAAAACAACTCAAATGATAATTTTTGCTGTATCATAAACACATTATACATGCAAAGTATGAAAATGGTGCATTTCACAGGGAGAAAAAACACTAAAATATAACATCAGTCAAGCGATATTCATCTGCAGAACAGTGCCCATAAGCAGCATTATCAGTTCACTTTAATCATCTGTAATATGGGTGACGTGAATACCACTCAGCTCGGCTCCCTTTCTACATTCGGTGAGTTGGGGATTGATGTCTGACTCATCTGCGCTCTTCCTGGAGGTGTAGGTGGATTTCCAGCGAAGGAGAACGATCCTTTTGAAATATTTGACAGTGTTGTTCTTTACACTGACGAAGCAGAACGTGTTGATCATGCTGTTGCTCATGGCGATGCACTCGATAATGTAGAAAGCCACCAGGGAGTTCCTCTCTCGGGAGATGAGCGTGGGGTAGAAATCGCGCAGGAGGGTGTAGCCGTAGTACGGAGCCCAGCAGAGGATGTACGCTGTGAGAATGCCTATCAGCACCATAACAGTCTTCCTCCGGCAGCGCAGGCGTTTGCGGATTTGCTCCGTTTGGAAACCTGGCACACTCTTGAACCAGAGCTCTCTGGAGATGCGCAGATAGCACAGGGCCATGGTGAGCACTGGGCCCACAAACTCCACGGCGAAGATAAACAGGTAATATGAGCGATAATACAGCTGCTGGTCCACCGTCCAGATCTGGGCGCAGAAGGTCTTGCTGCGGTTTGCTCCATTGGGGACTTTGGTTGCGGACGCGAAGTAGGCAGAGGGAATGGAAATGAGCACTGAGACGATCCACACCCCAGTTATGAGACAGTATGCGGTCTGGTGCTTCATTCTGGGCCTCAAGGGATGAACGATGGCCATATACCTAAACACAACAATGACAATTAGTGTTATTCCATTCAATTTCCTTTCTCTATGGGGCAAATTCACTAAAAGCCTGCATTTTAAACACTTACAATACTGTTGAACCAGGTACTAATTAACAGGCTGCACTGGTTTAGTGCTGTGCCATGCACATATACATTCAGTCATAGTCACTGTTTTCAGCACAGTCACGATATGTGAGTTTAGATGTCAGTGGTATATGCCAAGTAGTGGTGGTGGACAGTAACGGAGTATTTTTACTAGTATTTTTTAAAGTTTCTGTACTTTATCAGAGTACTTTATTTTTTGGACATTTTTACTTTTACTTTTTACTTCACTACATTACAAAGCATAATATCATACTTTTTACTCCAATACATTTCAAAACACGAAGTTGTTTCTAGTTATTTTGAACTTAAAAAATAACCAGCCCCTTTGAAGACGCAAGAGCGTTGTCTGATTCATGAGCTTATTCTTTCCAAAACAACACAAAGTGATCTGGTCAAAATGAGCCAAAATCATTTAGGTTACGTTATGTAATGAAACCCTCGTTTCCTGAAGGAGGGAACAGAGGCGTTATATCGGCACAAAGGTTAGGGTTCTCACTTGGGAGCCCCAATCACCTTTGAGCATTACATGAAATGGCCAATGACTGGCGAGTGGAATTTGCATCCCAAGCCACTCCCCATACATACGGGTATATAAGATGGCAGCGCGCATCCACTCATTCAGGTTTGTGCTGAGAAAGCATCCCGTCATTCAGTACAGTTTAAGGTTGTGGCATGAGGGCCATTACATCTCCGTTCCCTTCTTCAGTCAGTTACATTCACCTGTGTTGACAGTGGGCTGTCAAGGGAAAGTCAATGGGTTTACTAAAGGAAATTGTACCTTGGAAATTACATACAGGACTATCCAAGGGGAATCACATGTATGGGCACCTGATTCATTACAGAGGGTGACAAAGTCATACAACACAAGTACAGAACCTGGCAAGAGACTCTTCCGCTGAGTCTGAGTGCCACAGGGTGCTGAGGGAAATCGACCAGAGTTCACCCTACAGGGGAACTATACAAGAAGAAGATAAAGCACACATATCCACCAACCAGAAGAATGGCGCCGCAAGGGAAACATCGAGCCAATACTGCCGCAAATTAAACCCAACACATGGGAAGAAACATTTTGCAAAAGTATTAGGTGTCACCCAGGCCGGAACTCTGCAGATGTCTGCTAGAGAGGGGGTCGTGTGCTAATGCCCAGGAAGAGGCCAAACTCCGATTGGAGTGAGCTCTCACCCTCAAAAGGGGGGTGAAGTGGTGGGAACTTTTGGCACATGACCAGGCCGGAGTCTCAGGATAATGTAAGAGTCAGCTGGCCCAAACTCAAGGCACGATTTGTTGACCGAAAATGCCTGCAGGTCCCCAACCCTCTTGATGGAAGTGAGCATGACCAGAAGCACTGTCTTCAAAGACAGGATGTTAAGCTTGAACTGAATCAAGTGGATGAAAGGGGGCTGTTCGAGATCCTGCCAGGACCACAGAGAGATCCCAAAAGGGAATGAGGCATGATCTAGGAGGATTAACCTCCTCGCACCCCTCAGGAACCTGATAATCAGGTCGTGCCTCCCCAATGATCTTCCATCCAATTCATCGTGGTGTGCCGCAATAGCAGTGACATACACTTTCAAAGTGGAGAGGGACAGCCTCCGCTCCAACTTCCCTTGCAGGAAGGAAAGCACAACGCTGACTGGGTATCCTCAGGGGTCTTCTCGCCGAGAAGAACATCAATCAATGAACAGACTCCACTTCAGAGCATAAGCCTGCCAAGTAGGGGTGGCTCTAGCCTGAGTGATAATATATATCACAGCCTGTGACAATTCAGTTCAATTCAATTTGTTGTCAAGTTTATTTGTATAGCGCTTTTCACGATACAAATCGTTGCAAAGCAGCAGAAATGTATGGAAAAATCCATTTAAGATGTAATAAAACAGACGATGAATAATATGAACAGCAATTATTATATGATGCAATCAAACTTATAGCAAAATGTGGTAGTTCTGTATGTTGTTTCAGGGTTGGCATCATCTGAGGTCCTCTGAGGGGTTGCATCATCTCTTCTCAGGTGTTCTGGATCCAGACTGAAGCTTGTGTGAATCCTAGTTACCACGGGATGTTAATCCCGTGGCAAAAGACAGAGAAACAAATACAAACATAATTAGCGTAGCTGCTGTTCCAACCAAGCAAAAATGATTTGTTTAACTAACGAATAATAATGTGCATTTGATTAGATATAACTGCAGTAAACGATTATGACTGCAGTAATAGATTATGAGATGCATTATTTGAATGCTTGGCCAAAGAGATGTGTCTTTAATCTAGATTTAAACAGAGAGAGTGTGTCTGAACCCCGAACGTTATCAGGAAGGCTATTCCAGAGTTTGGGAGCCAGATGCGAAAAAGCTCTACCTCCTTTAGTGGACTTTCCTATCCTAGGTACTACCAAAAGTCCAGCGTTTTGTGACCTTAGGGAGCGTGATGGATTGTAGCGTGGTAGAAGACTAGTTAGGTACGCAGGAGCTAACCCATTAAGGGCCTTATAGGCAAGTAATAATATTTTGTAACTGATACGGAACTTAATAGGTAGCCAGTGCAGAGACTGTAAAATTGGGGTAATATGATCATATTTTCTTGAACTGGTAAGGATTCTAGCCACTGCATTTTGGGCTACCTGTAGCTTGTTTATTGAAGATGCTGGACAACCAGCTAGCAGTGCATTACAATAGTCCAGTCTAGAGGTCATGAATGCATGAACTAGCTTTTCTGCATCAGAAACAGGTAACATGTTTCGTAGCTTGGCAATGTTTCTAAGATGGAAGAATGCTGTTTTTTGTAACATGGGAAATATGATTTTCAAAAGACAAGTTGCTATCTAATATAACACCCAGATTTTTGACTGTAGAGGAAGTAACCGTACATCCGTCTAGTTGCAAATTGTCTTTTGGTCCAATAAGTAATATCTCTGTCTTATCCGAATTTAATAGGAGAAAATTATTGGTCATCCAGTCTTTTACATTTAAAGATAATTTAGAAATTTCATCTGGTCTTGTTGAGATATATAGTTGAGTATCATCAGCATAAGAGTGGAACTATTTTTTGATAATATTACCAAGGGGCAACATGTATATTGAAAATAGCAGAGGACCTAGGACAGATCCTTGTGGCACTCCATATTTTACTGGTGATAATTGAGATGACTCCCCATTTAAATGAACAAAATTGTAGCGATCGGACCGGTAGGATCTAAACCATCTTAAAGCCTGCCCTTGAATACCTGTATAGTTTTGTAATCCATCTATGAGTATGTCATGATCTATAGTGTCGAACGCAGCACTAAGATCAAGTAAAAGTAGCAATGAGTGTGACAAGCCCGTGAAATCTGCCACGTCCCATCCAGAATCCAAACTGCATGGTTAAGCTCCCCCGAAACATGAATAGCACACAGCGATTTGAGCTGCGTCGGACTCCAAAGGAGGAGATGGTGGCCAAGTTGTGACATGCAACGAGAGCGTACTCCACCTTGATGGTTGATGTACACAACTGTCGCAGTGTTGTCCGTCCAGACCAAGTACATGCTTGCATTGTAGCAGTGGTCAAATCCAGCAAAGGGCAATTAGTACTGCCAGCAACTCGAGGCAATTAATATGCCACTGCAGGGCATTTAGTTGCCCAGCCCGTCCTGGAGACATCTGTTATAACAACAATATGCCTCGACACTTACTCCAAGGGCACCCCTGCCCGAAGAAAAGCAAGGTCTGTCCAGGGGCTGAAAGGACAAGGACAAATTGACGAAACAATCACCCGATGCATGCCGCGGTGCTGTGACCATATTGGGACTCAGCTGTGCAGCCAGTGCTGAAGCGGTCTCATATGTAGCAATCCGAGAGGTGTTACCACAGCTGCAGATGCCATATGCCCGAGGAGCCTCTGAAATTGTTTTAGAGGAATCGCTGTTTTCCCCATGAACGAATTCAGTCAGGTCAGCACTGACTGGGCACGCTTCCTTGTGAGACGTGCCGTCACATTGACCGAGCCCAACTCCATACTGAGAAAAGAGATGCTCTGCACAGGGAAGAGCTTGTTCTTTTTCAAGCCCCAGCTGACTGAAATGCTGAAGCACCTTATCCCTGTGCTTGCACAACAGATCTCGAGAGCTAATATAAGCCAGTTGAGGACTCGGATACTCTTCTCCCGTAATGGAGACAGAGCACCCTCCGCAGCTTTTGTGAATATGTGGGGAGACAGGGACAGCCCGAAGGGAACCTTGTACTGATAAGCCCGACCCTCAAACCGGGGAAATAGTCTGTGTCATAGCAGTATCAAGACATGACAGTGCACGTCCTTCAGGTTGATCGCTGCAAAACCAATTCTGGTGTCGAACTCAAGAAAGAATGTGCTTCTGCATCAACATCTTGAGTGGAAGCCTGTGAAGGGACTGATTCAAGACTCGCTGATCCAGGATTGGTCATAGCCCACCACTTTTCTTGGGTACGATGAAGTAAAGACTGTAAAACCCTGCCTCCATCTCGACTGGATGGACAGGCTCTATTGCATCCAGGCAACTACAACGGCAGGGGAATCTCTGAAAGCATCACCAGAGGGACGATCTTTGACATACCCTCTGTGGTGCAGCATAGCTTCCTAAAATTAAAGGCAGAGAAGGAGATGGCAAGGGAAGCATAAGGAAACAAAGCGTCCTGCATCCGCATACTCTTGGTCTGTGGTGAAGAAAAGCATCGGAACTGACAGGGAGTAAAGCGAACTTTGTTGGCGTCCTGCATCTCAGCCAGGTTCAGCCATAGATGGCGCTCCTGGACTACCATTGTAGACATCACCTGCCCAAGGGACCGCGCCATGACATTCGTCGCTCTGAGATGGGAGCTGCAGATGATTACTCCAAGTGGCGGTGTTTTGCAGGCACAAGTGCACCACAACCACACGCTTCACTTGGGGAACGTCCACATACCCCTTGGCTGCCCCACCATCAATGGTAGAGAGGAGGAAAGAGCTCAAACGTGACTGGGTGGTGTAAGGTGCCTTCCACATTTTAGTGAGCTCTTCATTAACCTCTGGGAAAAAAGGCACTTCCGGTGCCCAGATACCAATCATCCAGCCTTGAGTGCTCAGGGGATGGAGGTGCTATTGCCAGGGGTTGCTCAGCAGAATCTTCAGCATCAGATGACAAAAGCTCCTCCTCTAAGGTTACGATAGACATCTTATCCTCATCTGTAACCCCGAATGAGACACTGTGTCCACCGCGAGATGGACCGACACCTTCACCCAGGGGCTCAACAGCACTACGTTGCCTAAACCAGCTAAGACCAGCCAACCAGCATAGGCTAGTTTTAGCTGAGGGTTTTTTCAGCACTGGGGAAAAACAGCACTCTTCATGTGATCTAGATTAACTATATTAATGTCACCCGTTCCCTCAGCCACACACTTTGCAATCACCCGCTCCAATTCACCTGACTATTAACTCACCTCACCTGTTTCACCTCATTATCCACCACATATAAGCGTATAAGCAATAAACTTAACTGTTGGATTTTACTTATCTGTCTTGTCCTCCTGTTTGGTGACAATTAAATGATATAAATATAAAAGACATACAGAGGCATTTTTGCCACCTACAATTTAGAATGCCTTGAATTTTGATTATTCTAAATGCGTTTTAGTTGACTAAATCATGATGCGTACACTTTCTGTGTGTGTTTTTTTTTAAATATACTCGATAATGTCAGATCGCACATGGTTAAAACAACACATACCATATTATCGCAGACGATATACTGTATATCGCACACCCCAGCCTAAACTTGAGTGGAAAATGAAATAATCCACGGTTGTGCAAGCATTTGTTTGCACATGAGCAAAGTTGGTTTTTAGGAGTCCAACTTGCAAGCACCAGACCACGGATTCGTCAAACCTGATTTCTTGCAGTCTGTGTTCTTCCGACTTTATTTTTGTGGTAAGTAACAAATATGCTTTGGGGAAATGTATCGGATTATAAGTATACATTTTAA
>NW_015507824.1:2745-15859 GCF_001515645.1 Sinocyclocheilus grahami | reverse complement strand
GCTTCCTAAAATTAAAGGCAGAGAAGGAGATGGCAAGGGAAGCATAAGGAAACAAAGCGTCCTGCATCCGCATACTCTTGGTCTGTGGTGAAGAAAAGCATCGGAACTGACAGGGAGTAAAGGGAACTTTGTTGGCGTCCTGCATCTCAGCCAGGTTCAGCCATAGATGGCGCTCCTGGACTACCATTGTAGACATCACCTGCCCAAGGGACCGCGCCATGACATTCGTCGCTCTGAGATGGGAGCTGCAGATGATTACTCCAAGTGGCGGTGTTTTGCAGGCACAAGTGCACCACAACCACATGCTTCACTTGGGGAACGTCCACATACCCCTTGGCTGCCCCACCATCAATGGTAGAGAGGAGGAAAGAGCTCAAACGTGACTGGGTGGTGTAAGGTGCCTTCCACATTTTAGTGAGCTCTTCATTAACCTCTGGGAAGAAAGGCACTTCCGGTGCCCAGATACCAATCATCCAGCCTTGAGTGCTCAGGGGATGGAGGTGCTATTGCCAGGGGTTGCTCAGCAGAATCTTCAGCATCAGATGACAAAAGCTCCTCCTCTAAGGTTACGATAGACATCTTATCCTCATCTGTAACCCCGAATGAGACACTGTGTCCACCGCGAGATGGACCGACACCTTCACCCAGGGGCTCAACAGCACTACGTTGCCTAAACCAGCTAAGACCAGCCAACCAGCATAGGCTAGTTTTAGCTGAGGGTTTTTTCAGCAGCACTGCACTGTGACAGTGTTTATGAGTCTTGTGTGAAACCTAATTTTCCCTAACACTTCAACACATTTCTTCTGTTGCATTGCCAGCACTGATGTTTCCCTCTGCAAATGCTAATCTAGTTCAATGTGTTCCGTTTGTCTTATTTAAAGATTTCTATCAGTAGATCAGAAGCTTATGCATATGTAAGTCATCCATAATTGAATTTTGCTTAATTATGGACTGTCATTAGAGTCAAGTCAAACGGCGAGGCAGATTTAATTAAAAGTGGTCCTCAAATTATCAGAATTAAAAAAGACTGTGATAATGTTCAAACAAACTCGTCCTGTGAAAATGGAACTGTGTAAAAAATGACTTATTAAGATGAAGTGTCCGGGGAAACTTCAAAAGTTGTTTGGCTTTAAAAAATAAAATGCTTCCGACATCTAACTGCTGTAGAAATAGTACAGAATCCGTAATGTACTCTTTATTCTCTTATTTTAGCAAAATTGTAATAGATGCATAATTCCTTATAAAATACTTAGTAGAAAAATACATAGTAGTACATTATGAAGGATCTAATGAATTATTTGTGGTTTAAACTTTTAAGAGTATGAATGATTTTTAACCATTTAAGTCATCGATAAATGTATTTTAAGTCTCATATCTTGACATTAGGATCTGCACAGTTTCTTACTACATCTTATGAGTGGTTAGGAGTATTTCTTCATACCTGTTAAGTCAATGTGAATTTCAATGTGAGCTCACTGGTATCCATTTTGCATGCAAAACAATGAAATATGGTTTTGTGGATATTAAAATGAGAAATGTTCATAGCAAATGTGTCATAACCCATTGATGATATCTTAAGGCTGTTTTAAAGAAGACTTAACTCAGGTTACATTACTCAAAGCAAAGACCACTATGAAATATTATGACCACATTATAAAGCTTGTTTACAAGAAGATTTGTAATGGTTTGTATCTCATGATGCAGTGAGATACTGTGCAGAACTTGAACAATGTCAATATTTAAGGCTTATAATGCATTTTGC
Source organism: Sinocyclocheilus grahami (assembly GCF_001515645.1). Taxonomy (NCBI): domain Eukaryota; kingdom Metazoa; phylum Chordata; class Actinopteri; order Cypriniformes; family Cyprinidae; genus Sinocyclocheilus; species Sinocyclocheilus grahami. The sequence goes on along the minus strand of NW_015507824.1, from coordinate 14,097 downwards.
ATACATTGTAATGCCTTAAGAATACCCATATAATGCATTATAAATACAGGCTTCATAGAAACTGTAACCAAAGGTTAATCTAAAAATTTACATTTCATCATTATTTGCTCACTTTTATGTTGTTCCAAACCTGTATGCTGTTATTGTTTAAAACTTTGACATCAAGCCTGGAATGGTGCATTTTAATGAATGCAGATGTGAATGAGATTTCAGACTTTGGCAGAAGGGAATTAAGATTATGAGCGAATAAAAGCATACATTGTGGTTTCATTATGACACAAAACTATTGCATGACATCAGAAGACAGCATACTCATGAATACAGCAACTCATACACACTACACAACGTTTTAAGCTATTTTATGTGCTGCTCTTATGAGGTATTACACCATGGAAAAGAGCTGCATAATGATTCTTCAAAAATTCTCCTTTTATGATCCACACTCACAACAAAAGCACATGGTTTTAGAAAAAAAAAACAGCAAACAATGAGACAAATTATATATTGGGGCTGTTCCATTGTTTGACAACTGTAACAAGCTTTCAGCTAGGCTAATGATTGATTTTGTATTGTTTATTGTGAATTTTACTTTACTGTAAATAATAACTCATAGCCTCTCAAATGACTTATTGCTTTAATTTACTGCTTTTAGGCTGAAACCTTATAACCTTTATTTATTTTAATTGCACATTTAAATTAAACTGAAGGAAATTGTAAATTTACATGCTTAAGGATTATTTCAACCAAAAGTGAAGTGTGCCTGTGTGGAAAGTGACTGTGCATGCTCCTTCTTGGGTCTTTCACAAAAAGGAGTAAGCACCATTTAAAAAAAATTCAATATATAATATGCACTATTGGTTAATATTAAAATGATAGCTTCAGATGCATGATATTTGTAGGGCCCTATGAAATCCGTTTTATTTTTCCCAAATTAGCCTAAGTTTTATTTTTTCCAAAATCTTTTTTTCCGTTGTAATTTTTCTGGATTCCGTTTTTTTTTTCTGGATGATTATATTCAATTTTAACAAAAAAAAACATGTCTAATTAATAAAAATCATGAAACTTGCTTAATTTAACAGAAATTTAGGCCTATTAAAAATGTAACAAAATTTACATTCTTAGGGCCCAAATTCTGCGCTTTTTTTTATTTGAATTTTTCTGAATTCAATTTTAATGGTTTAATCAAAAACATATCTAATTAATTGAATTCATAAAAACAACTTAATTTATTAATTTGTATACAATAATAGGGCCCTATGAAATTTGAATATTATTTACTTATTTTTTAGAAATTCTGTCTTGTGTATTTTAATTTTTCTGGTAATCAAATGAAGGCGAAAACATTAATCTATCTTTTATTCCAATGAAAATTAAAAGCAATGTCACGGAATTCGTTAAATATTCAATGAATAAATCAAATGCAATTCAGTACACTTCAATCAAACCGCGATATGGACTAGTGTATGTGAATATTAAATGGCAAAAATAATATTTAGCTACAACAGACGGCAACCGCGAGCGTTGCGCGTGCTTAAACAGCAAACGAAACGCATGTCTGCGCCGTTCATTCCGTCACATTCCGCGCTACACAGTAAATTCCGTTTTTATGAATAGATTCCGGGATTCCGTCCCCATTTTCTACATCGCCCTACTTTTGCTAAGAAGCACGTTCAACGCGGACGCACAGACGGTTGTCGCGGTAATGAACACCACAGCAACCACTTGTGCGTCCGCACTGAACGCGCATCTCGCATATAAAAAGCATTTTAGGGGGCCCTTGGCTTTTGGGGGCCCAAGGCGGTCGCCTACCTTTGCCTAATGGTTAAGTCCGCCTCTGACTAAACTTATGGTGTTTACTTGTTGCCATATCAAGACTATATAGAGAAAAATATATATTTTGAGTATATCTCTGAAAATTATTTAACAATAGCAAAAGTAAATTTCTGGCTGAAGTACATTTTTCTTCTCAGTTTTAAATGGCAGTTGCCCATATGGGGAACATTGTAACACCGAGTTAAAATGTGCCCCACTATTATTCAAGCTTTATGCTATTCTTTGATTCATGAATTTTTTTCATGAATTTTAATGAGAAACCATGAGACAGGTGAATAAAGACTGAGAGTCAATGTTTAGAAATTATTATCTTAAGAAATGTAAAGTATTTTGGCTTGTCTATTTGTCTCCTGTTCTGTGAGAGCTGTGTGTGTTGTGTTCATCTATGTGTTTCTTTATCCATTTGCCCACATTGTTTTGAACTATGCTGTATAGTTGTGTGTTGTGATCAGGGCCATTTCAAGCATGGGGCCCTTGTACCAATGTGTTTATTGTCAAACTCCAAAATTAGTTTAATTTTCAATTCTTAACACAAGAAAATAAAATAAAATAGTTTGTCTTGCATACTTTTTTCATTAAACCAGATAACATTTTAAAATGTCATATGGTCATGTTACAATGTGTCCCTATATATATATATATATACAGTGGGTACGGAAAGTATTCAGACCCCCTTAAATTTTTCACTCTTTGTTATATTGCAGCCATTTGCTAAAATCATTTAAGTTAATTTTTTTTCCTCATTAATGTACACACAGCACACCATATTGACAGAAAAACTTTCCGTACCCACTGTATATATATATATATATATATATATATGGAAAACAACTTTGTGGTTTGAGTATGGTTTGTGATCAAAAGCTGATATTCTACAATAACACCTCATCAATGCTGAGACATACGCTCCAAACACGTTCAAGTAGCTGATGGTTGTACATCAGCTTCAGCTCTGCCAGATCTGCTGTTGTGGTCATCTGCTCCACCCTGGGGATCTTCTGTCCCATCTGCTCCACCTTGGTAATCATCTGCTCCACTGTGAGGATCTTTGGTCACATCTGGTCCACCCTCTGCTTTGTATTTTCTTATTTTTTTTCTATGATCATTTATAATCATTAGTCATTTATGTAATTCATCATGAATTTCATCATATCATTTATAATCATTAGTCATTTATGTAATTCATCATTCAAATTTCATCATTAATCATTTAAATATTTGTAATTTCTCTCTGTTTTTATATTACTTATTTTCCTTACTCTTGCCATGCTTGCCTTTGTCGTTTAATCTTATGATTGTTTTCAATCATGAAATCTGTCTTAATGAAAAAAGATAAGAAAAGAATATTGCAATCTCAAGGTTATATGTGATGGATTGTTGACGTTACTGCTGTTGTGGTCATCTGCTCCACCCTGGGGATCTTCTGTCCCATCTGCTCCACCTTGGTAATCATCTGCTCCACTGTGAGGATCTTTGGTCACATCTGGTCCACCCTCTGCTTTGTATTTTCTTATTTTTTTTCTATGATCATTTATAATCATTAGTCATTTATGTAATTCATCATTCAAATTTCATCATTAATCATTTAAATATTTGTAATTTCTCTCTGTTTTTATATTACTTATTTTCCTTACTCTTGCCATGCTTGCCTTTGTCGTTTAATCTTATGATTGTTTTTAATCATGAAATCTGTCTTAATGAAAAAAGATAAGAAAAGAATATTGCAATCTCAAGGTTATATGTGATGGATTGTTGACGTTAAGTAATTGTCACGGCAGAGAAGAGTCAGGATCCAAGTGCGAGTGCAAAAGGTAAGGTTTATTTGTAATCACAAACAACGGAGACAACAAAGATAATCCTCGGGTCCAGGTCCGAATCAGAGCTCCACAGAGAAATCCCTTCCTCCACTGCGTTTGACCAAACCAAGGAGAAGGCTGAAGATCTGTACCCTGACTGAGCGAGAACTGGAAACAGAGACTGACAAGGAGACAGGAACATGAGGATAACGAACCGACAAACACACATTGAACAGAGTGCCCTATATAGGACTCGTTAACGAGTTGCAGCTGGCGCGCTCTAATTGAGCGCCAGCTGCAAACACTAATGAATGACGTACGCACATACAACCACATGACAAGACACAGAAAGACCGTCCGGACCCATGAACCGTGACAGTAATTTGGTATAAAAACACCTGTTGGGTCTGGGTACCAGACAAGACTTGCTGTTACTGGGTTTTGGGTATCACACAAACTCTGCTGACTAGATTCTGGATATTAGATAAAACAGATAAATATACGTGTAAAACTTGAAGCACACTACATGTGCTCATCCATTACATTTAAGTACAATTCTTTTTACCTCTGTAGAGGTACGTTTTAAATCATTTCAGTATTAGCTTGAATTATTTTGCCTTGTCCTCATGTGCTGGGAGAAAGCGATGGTCACAGGTATGGATATTCTTGGAGAGTTCAGAGCAAAAACTTAGGTGAATAATCACACTGGTGTCTTTGCAGGTGGTGATGGACCCGGAGAGCTGAACAGATGACTGAAGTTGAACGGTTAAGTAGATCAGGTAAGGAGACAGGGAGGTTGATACACGCATGTGAACAACAAGACCAGACACTGAGGAAGGCATGTGATGGTGGCTTTATACTAGGCTTGATAGGTGTTGACAGGTGGAGTGCATCATTATTTGGGTGATTGTGAACGAGTGGGCAGAGCTGAAGGATCTGGCATTGCTCTTAACTCCGTGAAAGTACACCCTCCTCCACGGGCGGATCCTGAAGCCCACAATATGCGGTGACGAAAATGGCCATGACCCCTGGGTGCTGGTCAATGAGCAGTGTGGAACTGTCAATAATTCAGGAACGAGGATGTCATCCCATGCTACCCATGATCTCTCCTCAGGGCCGAATCCCTCCCAGTCGACCAGATATTCCAAGCGGCTGCCTTGTCACTGGGAATCCAGTATGGTGTTGACTCTGTAGATGTTTTGTTCCTCAGTGATCTCTGGAGGAGGAGGCATGTCAGGCTCGCCAGATTCTGTGGGAGGAGAGACCAAAGGGTTAGTGAATGGTTTGATGAGTGAGACATGGAAGGTATATGCAATGCGGTAGTGAGAGGATAAGTCTAGTTGGTAAGTTATGCCATTAATCTGCCTCCTGATGGTAAAAGGACCAATGTAGCAGGGACTCAGCTTGCGACAAGGCAGCCAGAGATGGATGTCCCTAGTGGAACTCCAGACCTTACGACCTGGATGGTACTGGGGAGCATTGGCAAGCATCGGCCTGGACTTTATGTCTCCAAACTGCCTGTTGCAGATGGACATGTGCTGAGTCCCAGACCCTCTCGCTCTCCTGGAACAAATGGTTCACAGCTGGAATACCCGATGGCTCACCAGACCAGGGAAACAGGGGCGACTGGAAGGGAGTATGCACTGAAAGAGCGTCAGTCCAGTGGTACTTTACCATAGGGAGGTTTGGGCATACTCGGCCCAGGGCAGGAAACGACCCAGAGGAGAGGAAAGAAGGCTCACCAAACCCTGGAGATGAATTGAGGTCCCCTATCAGATACAATATCTTTGGGTAGATCATAGTTACGGAAGAAGTGTTTGGATAAGTGTTCAGTGGTCTTGAAGACTGTGGGTAATCCTTTCAGAGGGATGAGTTTGCATGCCTTGGAAAATCTGTCATTCATTCGGTTTTGGAGATGGCACAGACTGAGCAGATTTTGGGAATTGGGAGACTTCTCAGGACATGTTAAGTGAAAGTGACGTGTGGTCAATTATGGTTACCCATACTCGGAATTAGTGCTCGGAATCTGCATTTAACCCATCCTAAGTGCACACACACAGCAGTGAACACACACTGTGAACACACATCTGGAGCAGTGGGCAGCCATTTATGCTGCAGTGCCCGGGGAGCAGTTGGGGGTTCAGTGCCTTGCTCAAGGGCACCTCAGTCGTGGTATTGAAGGTGGAATAGAGCGCTGTACATTCACTCCCCCCACCTACAATTCCTGCCGGACCTGAGACTTGAACTCGCAGCCTTTGGGTTACAAGTCCGACTCTCTAACCATTAGGCCACGACTTCCCAGTACTGGTACTTGGGCCACCAGAATTGATTTTGGAAGAGCGAGAGGGTTTGTTGGCTGCCTGGGCGTCCAGAGCCCGGAGATGAGTGTACTGAGTCCAGAAGGGTCAGTCGAAGGGATGATGGAACATAAACCTTACCTTCTGGACCTCCAGGAGAAGCAGGATCAGAGCGAGTGGTTTCCGTGATCTGGTCATCCATGGACCACTGAATGGGACTTACTATAATGGCTGGAGGGAATATGGGTTCTGGAGGAGTGTTGTTCTCCTCGGTGTGATGGATGTGGGAGAGTGTGCCAGCCCTTTGTTTCTTTGATCTAGGTCGGTAAGAGACAGTGAATTTGAAGCAGGTGAAGAAAAGTGCCCAGCGGGCCAGTCAAAAGTTGAGTCTTTTAGCATCTTGAAGATATTCTAGATTATGATGATGACTTCAAGCAGGTGGTTAGCCAACAGACTTCCAGCCAGTGTCGCCATTCCTCTAGGGAAAGCTTGATTGTCAGAAGCTCCCTGTTGCCGATGTCGGTCTGGTCTTCTGTCAGCAAACAGAAGAGGACAACACCGGTAAGTACAGTTCAACAGAGTTTATTAAAGGAGGCTTCAGAAGAGGAGAAAATGATGATCACAGGTATGGATATTCTTGGAGAGTACAGAGCATAAACTTAGCTGAATAATCACACTGGTGTCTTTGCAGGTGATGATAGTCCCGGAGAGTTGAACAGACGACTGAAGATGAACAGGGAAATAGATCAGTTAAGGAGCCAGGGAGATTGATGCACACATGTGAACATCAAGACCAGGCACTGCGGAAGGAATGTGATGGTGGTTTTATACCGGGCTTGATTGGTGTTGACAGGTGGAGTGCAGTAGTATTTTGGTGATTGTGAATGAGTGGGAGGAGATGAAGAATCTGGTGTTGCTGTTGACTCAGTGACAACAGCACATGTGGAATAATGTTGATTCCCACAAAACATAATTTGACTTGTCCCTCGGTTTCTTAAAAAAACAAGAAGAAGAAGAAGATTTGTATTACAGTGAATGGAGGAAATTTTCATGACAACATAAAGTCTAAAAACGTAAAATGGCCTTAAAATGATCAAACTTTTGTAGTTAAAGATATGCAAGTTTTAACAAAATTAACATGTTTTTATTCAATTATTAGCTTCACATTTTTGCTCTGAATTCCTCTTAAAAATGTATTCCATTTACTTCCATTGTAAGCTTCTCACTAGTTCCTCCAAGGGCAAAATATTTTTGTTGTAGTAACACTGTAGCAATGTTGTGCCCCAAATGCTGTTGATTGAGCTTAACTTTAAATAAAATTGAACACAGAAAGATCCTTTGAGAAGTTTTCTTATATTACTTTTTTTTTTGTCTCACTAAGACATTTAATCCTGCTTGATAAAATCCCACACAGAGCAGAAAAACAGAGCATAAGAGGTATTTCTGGCAGAAAGACTTGTACTCCATTAGGCGTTCATCATATAAATGTAGCCTATCACAGGTTTGCTTTAGCTTTAAAAGTCCATGATGGCCTATCATTGTACTGTATTCGTTGAGCTCAACCTCTTCTCCACCACCGGTCTCATCCTCATGTTGCTGCGAAGGGTCTGCTAGACCCAATTCTCTCAGTACGGTTCGATGGGATTTTATCAATAGGATTCCATCGAGCCGTTATGAAGGAGTCACACCAAAGAATCATACATTTTTCTTCAACTTATGCTTTTGCACTCGATAATGCGAGGATAAAAACAGGTGGGGGAAAAAAATCACAATTTAAGCTGACATCTCAAACAACAAGTAAACTTATCTCTCCATCCCTCAATGACAAAAATATTTTTGCTCCAGCATTAAAATGGTACTGCATAAGAGGAATGAACCAGTGCTACTATCTTCCCATCTCTTTCTGAATGTGTGTATCCATGTGGGAAACCCTGCAGACTGTGGTTTGTGTTTTCAGTCTTGTGGATTGAGGTAGACGGCATGACCTAAATGGCAGCACCGTAACCCAGTGGGTGAGTGCTAGAATGTCAGCAGGCATTACTCTTGCAGGGTCAGATCACAGATCAAGTACCTTCAGAGGCCAACTTGAGCTACACGGAGCAAATAAAACCCCAGAATGAAAGATGGGGAAAAGGACTGCCATTGTTGCTGGAGTAAACAATTGCAAATGGATGTAAAGACAAAGACATGATTGTTCACATTTAATTTTTAAACATTTCAGTCAGTTATATTGCCATAGACAATAATTTTTTGTTAAATTTAGATTTTTGTTTATCTCAGACCATTTAGCCACAGAAAATATATTTATTCTTAAACTACATTTTTTTTTAAATAAATAGTTTGCAAACTATTGAGTGAGGTTTTGTCAGGTAGCGATCAAGCACATATAGCATCCAAATGGTCTCTGAGGTATGATGTTCTCTTTATTAAAGTTATTTGTGTACTGCCATTGTTGCTGGAGTAAACAATTGCAAATGGATGTAAAGACAAAGACATGATTGTTCACATTTAATTTTTAAACATTTCAGTCAGTTATATTGCCATAGACAATAATGTTTTGTTAAATTTAGATTTTTGTTTATCTCAGACCATTTAGCCACAGAAAATATATTTATTCTTAAACTACATTTTTTTTTAAATAAATAGTTTGCAAACTATTGAGTAAGGTTTTGTCAGGTAGCGATCAAGCACATATAGCATCCAAATGGTCTCTGAGGTATGATGTTCTCTTTATTAAAGTTATTTGTGTTTTTTTTTTTTGGAGATGCAAGTGAACATGGAAAGGCTAGTTTTGCTTTGATTTTCTATGTGTGCATTGATCATTCTCTTCTGAAGAATATTGAGCAGTAGAGGTATCCTGTCAATTATTCTTGTGGAGTTTTTAAACAAGTCTTTTGGTTTTCATTTCAAAGTTTTCATGAGAACTCCCATTCTCTTATTTTGGCAAATGGTTAATGTGATAAATCTCCTGTGAATGTATAATTGATATTAAATGTAACCATAAAACAATTAATTCAAATTATAATTATAAAACACCTGTGCATTAATTTCCATGTGAAGTGCCTCACTGTAAGCCAGGTTTTAATATATATATAATGTGGCGAGTATCCTGGTTCCAGATCAGTGTCGCCCTGGAAACGCCGCTGCCACACTGATCACAGAAGCACAACACCTGTGCGTGATGAGTGGCGCACCTGGAGCTCGTTCCCGCTGGCCATAAAAGCCAGGAGAAGAGACACCAGCGGGGAGTTGCAATGGAGTTCAAGGTGACATTAATGCTTGGTTCTCCTTATCCACAGACTCCGACGGCACCTCAGGAGAAGGATCTGCACCACGGCACTTCACCCCACGAGCACCGAGTTGAGTCGAGATGGGCACCGAGCACCATTCCTCCGAGCACGTGTGATCAGTGTGTGGGCAATAAATCACCCCCTGGGGCACTTTCTATCAGTACTGAGTCTGTTCTCATTCACCCCGCAACATATGGTGTAGAATTTGGGGGATTACAGGTGAATTGAGACAGACTTGTAACACCAGGTTGCTGTAACGATCTCTGTGCTTCTAGGAGAACTGCTCTCTTCCCCAGAACCAATGGAAGGTCATCCGCTGCCTGACTGAGCTCTCGGCCCGCCAGCAGCAGTTTACTGAGCGACTGGCCACATGACAGGAGTATACTGACCAGGTTGTGGAACAACTGCAGGCCAGAGTGGCGGGGCGCATGCCCCTTCCGGAAGCGCCCGTCAAGGCTCACCAATACCTCGTCCAGGTGACCGAGAACGACGACATCTCTGGGATGGAGAGGAACACCCCGTGGTCTATCTCAGCAGGAAACTCTCCCCCGCGGAAACCAGGTACGTGATGCTGGAGAAAGAGGCCCTGGCCATAAAGTGGGCAGTCCCGGCGTTTAAGTATTACCTCTGGGGCTGCCGGCTCACCCTCGTCACAGACCATGCGCCACTACAATGGATGTCCAAGGCGAAGGACACGAACGCCCGGGTGACGTGGTGGTTCCTCGCACTCCAGGACTTCTGCTTCCAGGTACAACATCGGGCTGTCTCTCCCGGGGTTGGGCAGGTAACATCAAATCCCTCCCCGTAATAACCTCACAATGAGGTGTTTCCCCACAGGACCAGGGCGATGCCTGGGGGGGGGGCAATGTGGCGAGTATCCCGGTTTCAGATCGGTGTCGCCCTGGAAACGCCACTGCCACACTGATCACAGAAGCACAACACTTGTGCGTGATGAGTGGCACACCTGGAGCTCGTTCCCACTGGCCATAAAAGCCAGGAGAAGAGACACCAGCGGGGAATTGCAACGGAGCTCCAGGCGACACTGATGCTTGTTTCTCCTTATCCACAGACTCCGACGGCACCCCAGGAGAAGGATCTGCACCACAGCACTTCACCCCACGAGCACCGAGTCGAGACAGGCACCGAGCACCATTCCTCTGAGTACGTGTGATCCGTGTGTGGGCAATAAATCACCCTCCGGGGCACTTTCTATCAGTACTGAGTCTGTGTTCTCGTTCACCCCGTGACAAAACATTTTTATATATATTTTTTTTTTTTTAGAAAAGGAGGGTCAAGTTTAATTTAATTCTTGTGGTAATAAACCTTATGCCACATGTGCTGTTGATTCTGCTTAAACTGTATTAAATCCGGATTGTTCCTTTTAATAATGATTTATCACTCTGCATGACTAGTCCTGTGATTAATGCTGGAAAAACTGTAGTAGTCTTGGGGCATGACACACCTTGTAATGGGCTTAAGCAAGACATAAGGCCCTAATGTGTCATGTTGATGCTTGCACTTTCTCTTCATGAAATGTAATTTGAGGCATGCAAAATATAGGGTGGGGTCTAAACAAATGGATTAACCAACAAAGGGATTTATCAGTACTTAAGTCATTTCAGAAACGGAAACCGCATCTGCAGGGTAATCGTAGAAAGGCCGTTATTTATTAGATTTTCTGTTGTCATTGTGACCAACTGGACACTTCAAGGAATTAGTTCAAAGACCTATACATCAGCAGCTGCCTTCAAAGGGCAGTAGATAAATGACACAAACAAACCGACGATATGACGTCTTTTTTGTTGGGTGCTGTTGCCGTGGTGTATCATAATTTCAGAGCTCCATTGATCATGGCTTTTCATAATCGTGGTGCATGTGCTAAACTCAGTTAACTGAGTCGCTTGAACTAGCTCAATTCAGAGTTTCCCATCTCCGGGTAAGTCAAGAGTTCAAGTTTCAACTCCGAGCTGGTTGAACCTCCTTATTGAAACGGGTCCCCTGGTGTATTTTTTCTTCTGTCTCATGAACCGCTTAAACTAGAAAAAGTAACAAGTCATCTTTAACAAACAATGGTGAAAATAAACGTTGAACAGTGTAAGGATAAAATAAACTAGAATACTTTGATCTCCTGAGAGG
>NW_015507824.1:830-1587 GCF_001515645.1 Sinocyclocheilus grahami | reverse complement strand
CCACTGGATACCTTCCTTGGGCCAGGTGCGCGGACCTTACAACAGGAATAAATCTAATGTCTGGCAACTTGACATATGTCTTACCTTTGTATATAAGTTATGTGAACATTTATCTATAAGCATTTCACAGAATTACAAATAAATTGGTTATTGCATTTATTTCATTCAAACTGAATCGATATTGATTAAAAATAGACTTAAACAATAGTAGCTAAAAGTTCAGCTAAAATGGCAGATAGTTTAAACTTCTTTTGATAAGTTTTTGCCACCACTGTCCCTTCTCTGTGCAAAATTTGGTGAAGATTGGACCAACGGTCTAGGAGGAGTTCTAAAAATTTGTTTTTTCATATATATACTGTATTATACATTTTTTTGGGACCCAAATCAATGATTGAGAGCTTATGGTTGCAAAGTTATGGTCCAAAATGCAAATCGCCTTATTATACCACAACCTAGTGTTGGATGGATGTGTGTCTGTGCATCTGTGTGGACTGAGTTTGGGATCTCTGCTCCCTTTTGGGGTGCTTGGACCCCCATGTTGTCATGGAACCTATATAGTCCCTCCCTTGATCAGGCCTTTAGTTTCCCGTGTTGTGCATTTGATGAGTCCAAGATGGACACATTTTCAAGTGACTGGATTTGACAACTGGAAAAAAGCCACTGAAAAATTCAATGAACGTCAGAAAAGCAGCGTGCATATTTCTTCAGGTTTAAAAATGAAAGGCCATCAACAGACATGTAAAACGAGATGAATCGC
>NW_015507824.1:0-589 GCF_001515645.1 Sinocyclocheilus grahami | reverse complement strand
TCTCTAACCATTAGGCCACGACTTCCCCAATGATGAAATCATTGAAATTTAAAAATCTAAGAAATTTCTTAGCGCTGATGGATTTAAGGGCCACTGATAGTCAACTAATTGACCGGTTATTCAAAAAGAGAGCGATCATTTAATTATGTCCAACACAAGCACCAGAATGAGTTGATTAATATAATGGCTAGTCAGGTTAAAAGCGACGACATACATGAAGATGGAATTGTTGCCCTTACTGCGGATGAATGCAAGACATAAGACACTTTCTTAAATAACTTCCTACCTGGTCAACAGCACCACCCCCAGTACTAAATAGAAAAAGCACAAATCTCTGACGACGGTCACATTCTTCCCCCCATGGAGAAAGATGCCCTAATGTTCTGCACTATTATAAACTATATATGCTCATCACAGGAAAATTTGTCAATACATGAAACACTGTAACAACAACAGCATAAAAAACACTAGTTCCCGCATTCAACATTTACATTTCACTCATTTCCAAATAATTTGGCATTGCAATACGAAGTACTAGCTAATCCGGGTGTAGGATCTGTCTCACAACAGACCCACCTACATGATGGAG
>NW_015507823.1:42956-43463 GCF_001515645.1 Sinocyclocheilus grahami | reverse complement strand
GAATTTTTGGGTATAATATGTCACATAGGACTCTATAGTGTCCTGCATCCACTTGTAGAAAATCAAAAATTATATCTGGTGTCTGCATAATTTTGGGGTGAAGAAAGGGAACGATATAAGAGCAGAGAACCAAATCATCGCTCATTTATTAGTTGATGAGTTCTCGCAGTGTTAAACTGAAGCTGTCTGCTGTCTGCAGGTGGATGGAGGCGTGTCTGAAGGAGGAGTTACCTGCTCCCACTGAGCTGGAGGAGGCGCTGAGGAACGGTGTTTATCTGGCTAAACTCGGACACTGCTTCGCTCCTCGTGTGGTCACGCTGAAGAAGATTTACGATCTGGACCAGCAGCGATACAAGGTTTCATGTCTGCGATAATATACATGTGCCTTTGGCATAGGGCTGCACGACTATGACAGAAATCATAATTATCGATTATTCCCTTGAACTTGTAATTGCGATCATTAATTTACATTGAATGATGTTTATACCATTGTTTGATGCAACTGCG
>NW_015507823.1:40941-42850 GCF_001515645.1 Sinocyclocheilus grahami | reverse complement strand
TGGACTTTGCACGATCACGTAATTGTAGCTTCATAATTGTAATCGTGATTAGAAATTCGATTAATTGTGCAGCTCTACTTTGGCATCAGTGGGTTATGTATCGCTGCCAAAAAAAGTATCCTGTTTTCCAGCAGAAATAGATAAACATTCTAAATCCAACATAAAATCAAAATTGCATAAAAATATAAAGTCTTGTTTTCTGAAAAATGTATCAAATAAGAACAAATGTGTCACTGGGGTCAAAATCAACTTAATTCAAAGCATAAACTCACTTCATTTTGATGCATTTTTTAGACCGCAAGACTTTATATCTTATGTCATTTTGCTTTTTAGATAAATGTATTTGTTTTAAGAATGTTTAGGTATTTGTATTAGACACCAAGCAAGAAAATAGCTATTTTCAGTGTTTAAAGGAATAGTTCAATTAAAAATGATAATTCTGTCGTCATTTAGTCGCTCTCATTTTGTTCCAAACCAGTATGAACACAAAAGAAGATATTTTGAAGAACCAAATAATGTTGGTTCCCATTGACTTCCATTGTATTTTTTTGTTTTTGTCCGTACACTGCAAAAACTGCAGTTTATCCTCATTGTTTTCCAGCACAAATATCTAAACCTTCTTAAGTCAAGACGCATTTATTGGAGATGCAATACTACGAGACATTAAGTCTTGTTTTCTGAGAAGCGCATTCAAATTGAGTGAGTTTTTGCTGAAAACAAGAACAAATGCCTGCTAATTGGTCAGAAAAAAAAACTTGCATTCACTTTGAAGTTTCTTTTTCAGACTCTATTGGCGAATACGTGTCCCTGCAGCACAAAAGCAGTGTTAAGTCGCTGGGGGATATTTGTAGCAATAGCCAACAATACATTGTATGGGTCACAATTATACATTTCTCTTTTATGCCAAAAATCATTAGGATATTAAGTAAAGATCATGTTCCGTGAAGATATTTAGTAAATCTCCTACCGTAAATATATCAAAACTTAATGTTTGATTAGTAATATGCATTGCTAAGAACTTCATTTGAACAACTTTAAAGATGATTTTCTCAATATTTAGATTTTTTTGCACCCTCAGATTCCAGATTTTCAAATATTGTCCGATCCTAACAAACCATACATCAATGGAAAGATTATTTATTCAGCTTTCAGATTATGTATACATCTAAATAAAAAAAGACCCTTATGCCTGGTTTTGTGCTCCAGGGTCGCATATTTGTTCTCGCTTAAAATTTGGATATATTTTTCAGAAAACAAGACTTAATATCTTAAGTTATTTTGCTTTTTTAAATACATTAATGTTAAGATTTTTGAACTGAAAAATGAATTCGAGACATTTTTTGTACTCTATATTTTTGTAGTGTTTATAAGTGTTCAAAACATTCTTCAAAATATCACGGAAGAAAAAGTCACACAGGTTTGGAAGCAGATCATTTTTTGGGTGCACTGTTCCGTTAGGAGGCAGAAATGACAGGGTAGTGATTGATTGTGCAGTTCTGTCCTCAATGAGATCTTGCATTGCTGTCGTTGATGTTAAACATGATCTGATGTCTCGTGCTCAGGCCTCTGGGCTTCAGTTCCGTCACACGGACAACATCAACCACTGGAGGAGCGCCATGATGGAGGTCGGCCTGCCGACGGTAAACCACACTCTTCTGCTTGCGTTTTATCCCATGATGCCTCTGCAATCGCTCTACAGCACCAACATGAACTCTAATGAGTACAGATGTAACGATTAACCGCGAGTCGGTTGAAAATTGATTTAAATATGTGACAATTCAAATCGTTTGAGATGCTAAACAAATCACGATTCAGTTAGGGTTAGGAGTTTATATGAATGTATGTCTGAGGGGAACTTGCTGTGTTTCGATGGTATTTTTTATTTTCCTCTTGCCTCTGTATAACGCAT
>NW_015507823.1:36078-38062 GCF_001515645.1 Sinocyclocheilus grahami | reverse complement strand
TCTCGTTCAGCTCGTCTGCTGTTTCGGTTTCATGCAGATATTTATTTTTATGCATAGTTTCACAAAACTGAGGTCAAACCATTCTGTTTTTGCTTCAAATTTCGAAATTATACAATCTAATTTAGATTAAAAACTGCTCGTGTTGCATGTACGCAGCATCTTTGTTTGGATCGTGATAAAAATGCAGTGGTTGCATCGTGAATCGAATCGTGAGTTGAGTGAATCGTTACATCCTTACTAATGAACTTTGCACATTACTGAAGATGATTCCTGATGTGTTTTCTGCAGATGTTTCATCCGGAGACGACGGATGTGTACGACAAGAAGAACATGCCCAGAGCCGTTTACTGCATTCACGCGCTGAGGTCTGGATCAGAGATGATTATAATCAGATTCTGTGTGTTTCGCTGCAGTTTGAGCTCGTGTTATAACTGATCTCTCGTGTTAGTTTGTTCCTGTTTCGTTTGGGACTCGCCCCTCAGATCCACGACCTCTGCGGGAAGGTCAAGTTCACAGGTGAGTCTCATCAGAGCTGTTTCTGCATTGCGTGTTTGACCGATCAGCATCCAGAAGCACAGCTGTCGGTTTTCTAAAGCCTTTGAAATGTTCTGCAGAGGAGGAGATCAATAACATGAAGCGGGAGCTGGATAAATACGGCATTCAGATGCCAGCGTTCAGTAAGATCGGAGGAATCCTGGCTAACGAGCTCTCTGTGGACGAGGCCGCAGGTAAAACACATGCCTGCACTGCAAAAACTCAATTTAATAAATAACATCTATAAAGCACCCTTCTAATAACTTCATGCAACTAAAATAAATGGGTAAATAAAATACGGAAGTTATGCATCCATATCAGTTTGACTTGTAATTATTGATGTTTTATTAGTAGTATTTATTAAGATTTATTGTTAAAACTCCGTTTTTATTTTAATTATTAATTAATTTGTTAAACTTTAATTTTGTGTATTTTTGTCATTGTTTTAGTAAATTATTTTATGTCTATATATTTCATTTTTATTTCAATTTTAGTACATCAGGTTAAACTAAATTAAAATGAGATGCTGCTGAAATAAAATGTTTTTTTTTAATGTTTTACTTCAGTTAACATTTATTATATTTCAAGCGGATTTAGATTTAATTTGTTAACTATAATAACCCTGATGCAGATCAATGCATTTCAATTCTTGGTTTTTAGTACAAATATCTAAGCTTTCTTAAATCAAGATACACTGAGATGCAAAATGTCATAAGATAGGTTTTGAGAAACTGATTAAAAAGTGAATTTATGCTTTTAAAAAACGAGATTAAATATCTGAAAGTCAGAAGAATCAGAGAAAAGTTTCTTTTTCTGACCTCATTGACATATAAATGTTTGGTTTATGAATTTTCTGCCAAGTAAATGTATCTTTAGATACTTGTACAAGATTAAAAATACTGAGGAAGAACTGCAGTGTGAAGTATTACAAGTAAGAGCCGAATGAGTGGCACAGAAACACACTTGATTTTTAAACCGAAGTGAGTGTTGAGCCGAATGATGTTGTGTGTGCAGTGCATGCGGCTGTGATCGCCATCAACGAGGCGGTGGATCGTGGCTGTGTGGAGGTCACAGGTCAAGCCCTGAGGAACCCCAGTGCTGCGCTGAACGGTCTGCAGGACTCGCTCGTGCTCGTGTATCAGGAGATGCTGCGGCAGGCGCGCCTTCAGAAAGCAGCGCGAGCACGGACACACGTGAGAGCCTCACACCAGCACACACTCGTAGACCGCTGCGGAGCGGATGCTGATGCTTCTGTGTGTTTCAGGCAAACGGATCGGCAGAGAAAGACATCTATGAGGAATACCTGACGCAGAGAGAAATACAAGACTCCGTCAGCAGAGTCAACTGTGAGTCTGTGATGCAAAACATGTCTGGGTCTTATTTCGCCACAGAATCAAAATGAAAAATATAGGAAATTTGCACAAGTACATTTTTATTTATTTGTTTTTTT
>NW_015507823.1:25089-36068 GCF_001515645.1 Sinocyclocheilus grahami | reverse complement strand
TCTCTCTCACACACACACACTCTCTCACACACACTCTCACTCACTCTCTCTCACACACACACTCACTGTGTGTGTGTGTGTGTGCATGCGTGTGTGTGTATGCAGGGGGAGCTGCAGCAGGAGGAGTTGTTTGTTGCGGTGGAGATGTTGTCTGCGGTGGCTCTGGTTAATCAGGCCGTGGAGGTTCAAGACTTCGGTGCGTTCAGTGCTACACTGCTCAGTCCTGCAGCTGGACTCGCCGACATCGATGACAGTCTGATGCAGAGGTCTGACCACTCACTCATCAAAACCTGTTTCACTCGATCTCCTGCACGCCTTCTGTCTCTGATTGAGAGTTTGGTGTTTTATCCAGTCAAAGCTCTTTTAGTGTAACTGTACAAATGTCCAGCTTCAGCTGGAGCTTCTCGTGTCAAATCTTGACTGATTTTGATCAAGTAAAGGTCAGAATAACGTCAGTAATATCTCCAGATGAACTCTTACTGGACTGAAGCAGCTCAGCTTTACTTGATTCTCCATCAATCATGTTTTAGAGTCTCAAATCTGATCCTCAGGATCTTTTGAGGAGCGTTTGTTTCCAGAAGCTTTACTTTCACTGTTCCTCAGCAGAGGAATGATCTTCACAAGCCTCCAGAACATCTCACATCTTCTGAGGAGGAGCCTTTATTTCTTCAGCTCTCAATCACTGCATTATATGTTTGGAGCATTTCAATCTCATCTTACTGAGACAGATTATTGGAGAAATAGAGCGACCACTGATGTTTAGAACATTTTATGTCAGTATCTGCTGTATATTTTTGACAGTTTGAGTCTCTGAATAAAATTGAGCTTCATATTCTCACTATATCGGACTAGATGAGCCATAAAAGCCTGATAGAGCAAATATGACACAACATGTATTTTTTTTTATATTTATTTTGTCTAAAGATTCAATAAACTGTTCCATTTAAAAAAATGTGATGATTATTTCATATGTCAAACCGTGTGTGTGTAGGTATTTCGAGCAGCTGTGTGAGCTGAAGAGGAGGGCAGGTAAAGCTCTTCTCAGCTGGAACGATCTGCAGACGGGACTGAACGCCGTCAACTCGGCTGCTCACGAGGAACATGAACGTCAGTTCATCACAAATGTGATTTTAAAGTGATTATAATAATTAGTCAGCAGCATTAGTGATGGTCTGACTGTTGATCTCCGCAGAGATTCTCACCATCGGTCTGATCAATCAGGCTCTGAGCCGCAGCGATCCTCAGAAGACGCTCTCGGCGCTGATGCTGGCCTCCAGCGGCCTGCAGGACATCTTCCCGCTCAACGCCAGACGCTACCATGATGTGCTGACCCGAGCCAAACGACACAAGGCTGAGGTAACACCTTCATTAATCACTGCTGGTTTACTGCACTGCATCAGCATTGAGACCTGAGCCTTCTGTTGTTCAGTCATTCATTCATAAAGCTGCACTATAAGACTTTCTCTTTATATGCAAGTTACTTAGTGTTGTGCTTCTGCACAAATAACTCGTATCAGAGCAGATGTCAATTTAATGAAGTCATACTGACAGTCAGAAGTCCTGCAAGGCATGTTTCTGAATAAAAATGCTGTCTAAACAATAGTGTTGGGTACCGGGGTACTAATATGGCACCTATGTAACCGGTATGTACTAGAACCGAATCAGACCGCAGATGCCATCCCTGAGCGCTCGATTGAAATATTAGTCCTCTGGTTCTCCGAAACGGACGTAAGCATCATCATCACCGGCACCGCACGTGAAAAATAATTTCCCGACTGAGAAAACGCACGTGAGCTCAAGTCGGAAAGCTCTAATAATACAGATCCAACACATCTTTGTAGTAACGCGAGTGTGCATGTTGTTTCCACATTCCGACTTAAAAGCACAACTCGGGGAAACGAGAGCATACGAGGAGCGCGTGAATGCAGTAATTACACTTGCTCTGATGCCTTCCGTTAACTAAGCTAAACATGCTTAAATTAAAACGCCTAAATCTAAACCTCCCTTGTGTTCACATTTCTAAACCTAAAGAGAACATTATAACCTTTTTAACTCCACAACACCAGTCAGATGCTTCCTTCTGTGATCTGATGAGGCTTCTTGTCACAGAACGAGGCAGAAAATATGTTCCATAGGCTACTTTAAAAAGAATACATCGATTAGCAATGGATTATAAATATACTTAATTATTATGAAAATACCAGATGGCTTGAATAACACCGATAAACTATATTGTGGCAGTCGAGTGTTTATTGTCTTTGTTTTCTCATTCAAAACGTTTCTATGTTCTGTTTACTCGGTTACAGCACAGACATCATGTGCTTATAGTGTTAATGGCCAATCCATAATTTTTGGGGGAATTTTTATTTAATTATTTTTTAATAAGTATCGGTTCAAGGCACCGGAATCGTTTTAAAAGTATCGATTTGGCACCGGTATCGAAAAAACCGATACCCTACTAAACGAGTAACATTCTGATCTGACCTATTCTTAAAACATGAAATAAATCACATTACTAACATTGAGATATAACATCTAATTAGTCAGATTAGAGAGAGGACTAGACAGAAAATGAGAACTATTTCATTAAGCTTTGGTTCAGAAATTGTAAATGTTAAAATACTGGTCATAATTTGTGTGCAGTTACATACATGCATATTTATAAAAAAAATTAAAACAAATCCAGAGTGCGTCTTTAAATGTGTTAAATTTGATTGTACCTGAATCCTGAATAATAGGTTGCAGTCTCGCTCTGTATTTGGGGATGCTCTCGTTTCCATTCTGAACATGAATGAGGATGTTTTCTTGTGTAGCTGAGCCGTGATCCGGGAGCTGAGCTCTGGTTGGCTGACATTCAGGAAGCTGTGAGACTGGCCAATCAGGACACTCAGAAAGCGCTGAAGAGTGAGTGAACGCACACAAACACACATGATACGCTAGACACGCATAGTATAACTGCAAGGGTTTCTGATGGATAGAAGAAGAAAAAATTATTAATTCAAGGCAAGACACTAGAGGCAGTACCATTGCTTTTTATGCACTGGTCGATTTAGATCTATTTTGCTTCCATAACATGTCTGTCTGCATACTAGTGAAAAGAAAATATCCAAAATACACGTTTAAGTGTATTTTTGTTATTGCACTTAATCTGTTTCAATTCCAATCCATATCTTTTTGTTCTTACATGCACCAAACTGCAGTTTTATTCCTCTTTATATTCCAAAGGCTTTTATTGAGGGTTTTGTTCATAAATCGTTGACACTGATTTGTACAACATTTTACTACCGTGGTGAAAATGTTTGTTTTCTGTCTGTTGACAGTATTTTCTGATTTATGGAGTAATAAAAAGAGAAATCTAGAATCCTCTCTGGAAAAATCTTAAACTCTAATATTTCAGTAAAATCAAACTGGAATTTTGAATCTGGCAATGTTCAGTGTATGCAAATTAGAGCATATTTAACCAGATATGGTCTTATTTGCATATTTAAACATTTTTAACTTTTCAGAAGCTGGATAAGTGTGAAGTTTTTTTGTTTTTCCCTTAATAACCTGTAGTGTCTCGCCTTAAAGCGTACTTGTTACGTGCCCTGCCGCTTTAGATTGTAAGAGTTTATCACATCATTTTCAATCCTCACAAGGAAACAAATGCTAACTCTGTGTGTGTGTGTGTGTGTGTGTGTGTGTGTGTGTGTGCTGTACAGTGTGTCTGGGTCTGGCGGCGGTCAATCAGGCTGTTAAAGAGGGCCGAGCGTCTCAGACGTTGCGTGTTCTGCGTCTGCCAGAGGTGGCGCATGTTGTTTCCACATTCCGACTTAAAAGCACAACTCGGGGAAACGAGAGCATACGAGGAGCGCGTGAATGCAGTAATTACACTTGCTCTGATGCCTTCCGTTAACTAAGCTAAACATGCTTAAATTAAAACGCCTAAATCTAAACCTCCCTTGTGTTCACATTTCTAAACCTAAAGAGAACATTATAACCTTTTTAACTCCACAACACCAGTCAGATGCTTCCTTCTGTGATCTGATGAGGCTTCTTGTCACAGAACGAGGCAGAAAATATGTTCCATAGGCTACTTTAAAAAGAATACATCGATTAGCAATGGATTATAAATATACTTAATTATTATGAAAATACCAGATGGCTTGAATAACACCGATAAACTATATTGTGGCAGTCGAGTGTTTATTGTCTTTGTTTTCTCATTCAAAACGTTTCTATGTTCTGTTTACTCGGTTACAGCACAGACATCATGTGCTTATAGTGTTAATGGCCAATCCATAATTTTTGGGGGAATTTTTATTTAATTATTTTTTAATAAGTATCGGTTCAAGGCACCGGAATCGTTTTAAAAGTATCGATTTGGCACCGGTATCGAAAAAACCGATACCCTACTAAACGAGTAACATTCTGATCTGACCTATTCTTAAAACATGAAATAAATC
Organism: Sinocyclocheilus grahami; assembly: GCF_001515645.1. Classification (NCBI taxonomy): domain Eukaryota; kingdom Metazoa; phylum Chordata; class Actinopteri; order Cypriniformes; family Cyprinidae; genus Sinocyclocheilus; species Sinocyclocheilus grahami. Next base: position 31,623 of record NW_015507823.1, on the reverse strand, counting down.
ACATTACTAACATTGAGATATAACATCTAATTAGTCAGATTAGAGAGAGGACTAGACAGAAAATGAGAACTATTTCATTAAGCTTTGGTTCAGAAATTGTAAATGTTAAAATACTGGTCATAATTTGTGTGCAGTTACATACATGCATATTTATAAAAAAAATTAAAACAAATCCAGAGTGCGTCTTTAAATGTGTTAAATTTGATTGTACCTGAATCCTGAATAATAGGTTGCAGTCTCGCTCTGTATTTGGGGATGCTCTCGTTTCCATTCTGAACATGAATGAGGATGTTTTCTTGTGTAGCTGAGCCGTGATCCGGGAGCTGAGCTCTGGTTGGCTGACATTCAGGAAGCTGTGAGACTGGCCAATCAGGACACTCAGAAAGCGCTGAAGAGTGAGTGAACGCACACAAACACACATGATACGCTAGGCACGCATAGTATAACTGCAAGGGTTTCTGATGGATAGAAGAAGAAAAAATTATTAATTCAAGGCAAGACACTAGAGGCAGTACCATTGCTTTTTATGCACTGGTCGATTTAGATCTATTTTGCTTCCATAACATGTCTGTCTGCATACTAGTGAAAAGAAAATATCCAAAATACACGTTTAAGTGTATTTTTGTTATTGCACTTAATCTGTTTCAATTCCAATCCATATCTTTTTGTTCTTACATGCACCAAACTGCAGTTTTATTCCTCTTTATATTCCAAAGGCTTTTATTGAGGGTTTTGTTCATAAATCGTTGACACTGATTTGTACAACATTTTACTACCGTGGTGAAAATGTTTGTTTTCTGTCTGTTGACAGTATTTTCTGATTTATGGAGTAATAAAAAGAGAAATCTAGAATCCTCTCTGGAAAAATCTTAAACTCTAATATTTCAGTAAAATCAAACTGGAATTTTGAATCTGGCAATGTTCAGTGTATGCAAATTAGAGCATATTTAACCAGATATGGTCTTATTTGCATATTTAAACATTTTTAACTTTTCAGAAGCTGGATAAGTGTGAAGTTTTTTTGTTTTTCCCTTAATAACCTGTAGTGTCTCGCCTTAAAGCGTACTTGTTACGTGCCCTGCCGCTTTAGATTGTAAGAGTTTATCACATCATTTTCAATCCTCACAAGGAAACAAATGCTAACTCTGTGTGTGTGTGTGTGTGTGTGTGTGTGTGTGTGTGCTGTACAGTGTGTCTGGGTCTGGCGGCGGTCAATCAGGCTGTTAAAGAGGGCCGAGCGTCTCAGACGTTGCGTGTTCTGCGTCTGCCAGAGGTGGCGCTGCGGAGCGTGGTGTCCGGATGTGCTGATGGGTATCAGACGGAGCTGACCGCCCTGCTCCGCGCCAAAACACTGGAGGGTCGGTCCAACACAAACACACACACAACTAGAGCTCTGTTACACAGCTGGACCCAACTAACTGCTGCATTCAGTGTGTAACGTACAGGGATCTTTTTTGAAACGGGGTCAATTTTTTGAAATGGGGAATTTTGAAAGCTGAATAAATAAACTTTCCATTGATGTATGGTTTGTTAGGATCGGACAATATTTGAAAATCTGGAATCTGAGGGTGCAAAAAAATCGAAATATTGAGAAAATCATCTTTAAAGTTGTTCAAATGAAGTTCTTAGCAATGCATCTTACTAATCAAACATTAAGTTTTGATATATTTACGGTAGGAGATTTACAAAATATCTTCATGGAACATGATCTTTACTTAATATCCTAATGATTTTTGGCATAAAAGAGAAATGTATAATTGTGACCCATACAATGTATTGTTGGCTATTGCTACAAATATCCCCCAGCGACTTAACACTGCTTTTGTGCTGCAGGCTCACGTATAAGAGCCGTAAAGTTGCGAAAATTAAAGTCTCAAACCCAAAGAGATATTCTTTCTGAAAGTTAAGACTCGTCCACGCCCTCCTAAAACGCCTCGTTTAAACGCGATGATTTGCATAACTCCGCCCAAATGTGTACGCGAAGGCGTAGCTTTTATTCTCGCTGTACTATTGTTGTCGTGGAGACGCTGTATGTTTCCAAATATGGTAAGGGGCGTAACATTTCATCAAACGCTTGAGGTATTCGGCCAATCACAGCACACTGGATAGCTGGCCAATCAGAGCACACCTCGCTTTTCAGACCGATGAGCTTTGTAAAAATCGACACGTTTCAGAAAGACAGGGCAGAGAGGAGCCACAATAATGTACAGTGTGTGGAAAATAATGTTTTTTTTTTTAACCTTAAACTACTAAACACTGCATTACACCAAATACACAACATGATGTGTTTTTTAGCATCGTCATATGACCCCTTTAATATGGTCCCAGAAAACCTGACGATCATGAGTGTAGGGTTTGGTGGCAGAAATTATAAGTTTAATGCTATTTATTTTACACTTGCACTCTTTGAGCTTCTACATTTGGTAGTAAATGCAGTTACTTGTTGCATGTAGAGAACATGCTGACTTCAACACACACACAGCACGGGAATATTATCCTTGTTTTTAATTCATAAGTCTGCAATGCTGACTATATCTGTGTGATTCATACTGAAACTCGTCCTGTATGATCCCCGTGATGTTTAAGCGTGTGTTTGTATGTTGAGCAGGGGATAACAGAAGCCCGTGGATGAGGACGAAGCTGCCGGAGAGCAGCTCTTATTTCTTTCATCTGCAGAAGCTGGAGGGCACCTGGGAAAGACCTCAAGGCTTCGTCCAGAACAGCACCTTCCTGATGCACGAGGAGATACAGGTGAGACACACACACACACACCTGAACCAGCAAAACATGCTGAATCTGACATCCAGGGGCCAGTTGTTTAAAGTTAATCCAATCGGATTTTGGCCATCGGATTGGATCAAATCTTAAAAATGGGTTGTTCAAAATAAAACTGACGATCAGATCACGAAATCCAATCTTGGTTTTGATCTGGATTAAATCTTCAGTTTGTGTTGCTCAAAACGTTTTCGTAAGATTGGTATAGTTTTGATCCAAAAAAACTGGATTGTTCTGATCCCGGCAGAACGGTGGATTTCAGGACCAAAAATTTTATAAAACTATCCAAAAAAATACAGCATTTGTAACATGTACCCCCGGTTTCACAGAGGAGGCTTAAGCCTAGTCTCAGACTAAAATGTAAGTCTGAGCTGTTTAAACTGAAAGAAACTTGCACAGACTGATCTTAAAATATGTCAGTGCCTTTGTTTTGTCTCAAGATGCACACCACTGATGTTTTTTTCTAAGGCACGTTTATAAAAATGACTTAAAGATGACCTATTATGCCCCTTTTTACAAGATGTAAAATAAGTCTCTGATGTCCCCAGAGTGTGTATGTGAAGTTTTAGCTCAAAATGCCCTACAGATCATTTTTTATAGCTTGTTGAAATTGCCATTTTTAGGGTATGAGCCAAAACGCGTCGTTTTTTGTGTTTGTCCCTTTAAATGCAAACGAGCTGGTGCTCCCGCCTCCCCTTTCAGAAGAGGGCGGAGCTTCTAGAGCTCATGCACCAGCATGCCACTCTCTCACGCACTGAAAATGTCTGCTAGTAGCGGTTTTCAGCCATATATGTTCGAAACGGTGTCGTGCCGAATTCTGCACCCTGCCAGATTATTTATGAATTACACAGACGGGGAGCACGGCGCTATTAAAAATAACAACAAAGCTGGTCTCATGGTGCTCATTGCTTTCATTTGCAATTTTTAACTACCACATTCCTATTCACGATCATCGCTGGCAGCACGTGAAGCCAGCATCAGTGAAAACAGAGACAATGGTAGCTTTAGCAGCATTATTAGTCTTACAGAGTGCCAAGAAGGCACTTTGGAAAACAGACGCGTGATGATACTTCTTCTAGATGGCGTAACGTTAGCTGGATCACGAACAGTTGGCACTGCTCCATCCTTCAGGAGCAACTTTTGTGCAAAACCTGCTTTATACTGACCCTCATTCACAAAGCAGTCCGGTGGAAAATGATTCACGCAGACATAAATGAATTTCTGTAGAGTTGAGGGAGCATTCTCTTCGAAAACAAAATGAGTCCACCTCGTCTTCAGCGGCTGAGATTTCGGGGGTAAATGGAGAGAGCGATGTGGATTAATACATCCAGCAACAGAACGCCTGAAACGCTTGGGAGACATTCTCGTCAGTGCAGCAATGGCGGACTGTGTACAACTCGCTGTGAACTCGCTCAGTGTCTGTCAACATTCGTGGGCGGGGCCTGTGGCTAATGTGACGTCACATTAGCACCAATGCTAAAAATAGGCCATTGGGAGACACTGCTTATTATTTATGGGGATTTTAAAAAAAAGGAGTGGGTGAATTTTTATCATTATAGACACACTGCCAACACACATTTATGTCCAAACACCTTGCAAAAGTGAATTTTGCATAATAGGTGCCCTTTAAATGTCCTAATTGAGCTATGGCCTAATCCTGGTTTATATCCACAAATCCCCATTGGCGCAATCAGAGATGGACCAGTCAGAAGTAGTTATTTGTGTAAATGCACTGCAAAACTAGAATGCAAAACATTGGCTTAATCAGCATGTCCCTTTAGGGGCTCCGTAGAGCACTAGTAATCCAGATTTGGAAATCTAGAAAAGTGTGTATCTGGATCGGGGTGATCCAATCCAATTTTGCACAAATGTAAGATGGGTTACCTGATCCTGCATAGCAAAAAACCCCTGATCATTCTGATCCAGATTAAACTTTTTGATCAACTGGCCCCAGAGGTGACTGTGTGGATGTGTTTTCTGCCGCCCCCTGCAGGCCGTGTGCAGTAGCGTGACTGCGGCTCACAGCAGAGGTGTGCAGTGGAAGGCCAGTGAGCCGCTAGTGCTGCAGCTGCAGGCGCGCATGCGAGGGTTCCTGCTGCGACAGACGCTCGCCGAGCGCTTGCACTTCCTGAACACTCAGCTGCCTGCCGTCATCACCATCCAGGTGAGACTCACCTGTGCATCAACATGCACACACAAAACTTTAGTTTTAGTTGTTTACTTCACAAAACGCATTGTTTCAAAGCAGCTTCACGGTAAATCTTGATGTTAACGTTTATATTATATTATTAGTTAAAGCTGCAGTCCGTAACTTTTGACGCTCTAGCAGTTAATAAACAGAACTGCGTGCATCTTGAGGAAGAACTATGTTTGTTTGTCTATGACGAATCACGCAGTTACTGGGCTACACTGCAGCGGTTCCTACCAGAACCAGTCTGAATATAAACACTTAATATAGGTGTACCTAGGGTTGCAAAGGGGTGGAAAATATTCGGTAAGTTTCCGAAAACTTTCCAAAAATCCCTGGAATATTAAAAAAAAAATCCTGGAATGTTTCCGAAATTTACTGGAAACTTTCCACCGTTTCGCAACCCTAGGTGTACCACAGTGATTCAGGATAAGCCGAAAACACGGTTTGGAAAATGGATTCATGATGCACTTGCTTATAAATTTTGTAAATTGTGAACACAAAAAAAGTTACTGCAGCTTTATGTATATACATTTTATAGGGGTGGGATTCTTACAGTGCCTCACGATTCAGTTCATATTGATTCTTGGGGTCACAATCGATTTTTAGTCACAATTTTATACATTTTTTTGTGCACACTAGACATCAAACTCACCAGTATTTTGATACAACACAAGAGTCTATAGTACGTGTAGTCCTGACTCAAGAAATCAGTGTTTCCTATTAACTATTACCTTCCTAATAAATCAGAAATAGTTTACACTTCACAACAAAAGATCAATAATTACCGGTAATATAATATTTTCCAAACACTTGCCTTTGCTGAAAATAGGGCAGGATGTGTTTGTTTTTCCTCCTCCATTGCTGCTGCGGTTTTGTTTCGACGACAACATATGTGACCATGGAGCACAAAACCAGACTTAAGGGTCAACTTTTCGAAATTGAGATTTATGCATCATCTGAAAGCTGAATAAAGAAGCTTTCCATTGATGTATGGTTTGTTAGGATCGGACAACATTTTGAAAATCTGGAATCTGAGGGTGCAAAAAAATCTAAATATTGAGAAAATCATCTTTAAAGTTGTTCAAATGAAGTTCTTAGCAATGCATATTACTAATCAAACATGAAGATATTTTGTAAATGTCCTACCGTAAATATATCAAAACTTAATGGAACACGATCTTTACTTAATATCCTAATGATTTTTAGCCGCTGTATCTGGCTCAGCTGATCTTCCTGATGCCTCAGAATAAAAGCACCAGCTTCATGGAAACGGTGATCTTCACGCTCTTCAACTACGGCTCAGACTGCAGAGAGGCCTTCCTGCTGCTGCAGCTCTTCACCGCCGCGCTGCGCCACGAGATCCAGTACAGAAACACACTCGACAGCTTGATAGAATGCATTCATATACCTGTGCCAGAATATAGCTTTTAAAATGCATTCACATTAGGGATGTAACGATATTATCTTGATATTATCGCGGTCAACGCAAAACGCAAAAAGTGCGTTTTTAAAATATATTTTTAAACTTTTTATTCTAAAAGGTGTTTAAAGTTGTGTTTTGGGTCATT
>NW_015507823.1:14307-17652 GCF_001515645.1 Sinocyclocheilus grahami | reverse complement strand
TGAAATGCTCCAAACATATAATGCAGTGATTGAGAGCTGAAGAAATAAAGGCTCCTCAGAAGATGTGAGATGTTCTGGAGGCTTGTGAAGATCATTCCTCCGCTGAGGAACAGTGAAAGTAAAGCTTCTGGAAACAAACGCTCCTCAAAAGATCCTGAGGATCAGATTTGAGACTCTAAAACATGATTGATGGAGAATCAAGTAAAGCTGAGCTGCTTCAGTCCAGTAAGTGTTCATCTGGAAATATTACTAACAACATCAAAGTTATTCTTATGTTTACTTTATGAAAATCAGTAATGTTTTCACAGCAAAAAGGCATGTGAAGCTTGAGCTGAAGGTGGACATTTGTACAACTAGACTAAAATACATTTTACTTGTTAAAAAATTCCTAACCCTAGTGGTTTGTCAGTTTTTCATTCCTTAAAATGTGTCATTTTGAGTCGTCTTCTTCAGGGCTCTTGTCTTTCTCTGACTCTGAAAACACTGGCCTCCGTCTGTCTCTCCCTCTGGAGATTTATTTAGAGTGTTTCCAGGTTCACCATTATTTCCATACGGTAACTAATGCATCACTCTCTGTCACAGGCTGACCCAAAGCATGCACACACGCACACACACACACACACACACTCACACACGCACGCACGCACGCACGGTCATGCTTGTCAAAGTGAGATACCATAACTTAAGTCTCTCTCTCTCTCTCTCCCTGTAGGCATGTCCAGGTGCTCCAGTAAGCTCCAGGGCTGAACAGTGTGCAGCGTTCAACAATCAAGAGTTTATGGGACGCGTGTATGACTGGGAGCCTTTCACAGAAGGTTAGAAACGGAAATTGAAGGGGTGTGAAGGGAAAAAAGAAGCAATAACAGAGGTGTGATGGAATATTACCCTGTTACTTACCTCTCTGCCATTGTGGAGCAGCATTTGGAGTTTATTGTCTAATAACCGAGTGTACTGGACATCTGCTTACACGATATTTTCCATTGACCTCTTTTCACTTAGTTTTTGATGATCAGACTGCATGCGTTAGTTTGCAGTTTGGTTTTTATCTGTTTATTAAACATATGAGCCTGTTCCAAAAGATAGCGTGCTGCGTATTTAGAAAACCTTTTAAGGCATCGTACTGTATACAGTTGAAAAGTTTGGGGTTGGTAAGATTTTTTAATGTGTTTGAAAGAAGTCTCTTCTGCTCACCGATGCGGTTTAATCAAAAATACAGTAAATATCGTGAAATATTTTTACAAGTTAAAATAGCTGTTTTCTATGTGAATCTCTGTTAAACTGTAATGTATTTCTGTGATGTGCAGCTGTATTTTCAGCATCATTCCTCCAGTCTTCAGTGTCACATGATCTTCAGAAATCAGTATAATATGCTGATCTGCTGCTCGAGAAACATTTCTGATTATTATCAATGTTGAAAACAGTCGTGCTGCCCAATATTTTTGTGGAAACGGTGATATATTTTATTTTTCAGGATTCACAGATGAACAGAAAGTTTAAAAGAACAGCATTTATTTGAAATAGAAATCTTTTGTAACATAACTCTTTAATGTCACTTTTGATCCATTTAATGCCTCCTTGATGAATAGAAGTATACATTTTTTTTTTAAGGCCTACTGGCCCAAAACTTTTGAACAGTAGTGTGTATCATGGCTTAACACGCCGTCACTGGCTCAGACAGACGATTCACGAGAAAGGATCATGAAACTAGTTAAATGGCATGCTTAGGAAACTTGATAAGCAAATAAAATCATCACAATATTCATGATACACGTCATCAAGAATGTTTAGCACATGTTGAAAGACTCCAACTAATTGACTGCAGATCTTTAGAGCAGATGTGTTTATGTGGGAATGAACCGGTCTTGAGTGTGTGTGAATGTGGTTCAGTTCACTCCAGCACTCCGCCGCTCTCCGTCGTGCGTAAGTTCGCTCACCTGCTGGAGTTTGGTGACAGTGACATCCGTCAGGAGGGAGAGCTGCAGCGTCTCAGAGAGGAGGTGGTGAGGTCCATCCGGGCCAACAGACAGCTGGAGGCCGACCTGGACCTGATGGACCTGAAGATCGGCCTGCTGGTCCGCAACAGAGTCACGCTGCAGGTCAGGAGAGACGGCGGTGAATCTGTCTTTCTGATCGTCTGTCTGGCCGTCTGTCTTTCTGTCTGACCGTCTGTCTTTCTGTCTGACCGTCTGTCTTTCTGTCTGACCGTCTGTCTTTCTGTCTGACCGTCTGTCTTTCTGTCTGACCGTCTGTCTTTCTGTCTGACCGTCTGTCTGTCTGTCTGACCGTCTGTCTTTCTGACCGTCTGTCTGTCTTTCTGACCGTCTGTCTGTCTTTCTGATTGTCTGTCTGACCGTCTGTCTGACCGTCTGTCTGTCTGACCGACCGTCTGTCTTTCTGTCTGACCGTCTGTCTGTCTGTCTGACCGTCTTTCTGATTGTCTGTCTGACCGTCTGTCTTTCTGTCTGTCTGTCTGTCTGTCTGTAGGAGGTGGTGTCTCACTGTAAGAAGCTCACTAAGAAGAATAAGGAGCAGTTGAGTGACATGATGGCTCTGGACAAACACAAAGGCCTGAAAGCTCTTAGTAAAGAGAAGAGAGACAAACTGGAGGCCTATCAGCACCTCTTCTACCTGCTGCAGGTACACACACACACACACTTCTCCTGTGAATTCAGCTGTTTATCTTTCCGTACCCACTGTATGTGTATGTATATATATATATATATATATATATATTTATTTCAAATGTACAAAATAACCTCTCCTGGTTTATGTTTTGATTTATTTATTGTGTGTGTGATCAGATCGTGGGTAACCTGGTCTACTATCGCTACATGAACCCGGCGATCGTGGCTCCGGATGGTTTTGATGTGGTGGAGTTCGGGGCTGGTTCTGCTCTGCTGCCGGGTCAGCGGCGAACACTGGGCTCCATCGCCCGCATCCTGCAGCACAGCGCCGCACTCAAACACTTCCACGGAGACTCAGCTCACCTGCACGCTCTGAACGAGTACATCACATACACTCACAGCCGCTTCAGGTGAGGGACTCACTCACTCACACTCACTCTCTCACTCACTCTCACTCACTCTCACACTCACTCACTCTCACACTCACTCTCACTCACTCTCACACTCACTCACTCTCACTCTCACTCACTCACACACACTCACACACACACTTACTCACTCACACACACTCACTCACTCACACTCGCGCACTCACTCGCGCATACATATATCAAACACGCACTCGCATACATATATCAAACACACACTCTCACACACACACACACTCGCATACATATATCAAACACGCACTCGCATACATATATCAAGCACACACACACTC
>NW_015507823.1:13947-14218 GCF_001515645.1 Sinocyclocheilus grahami | reverse complement strand
CGAATATATGTATGCGCGTGTGTGTGTGTTTGATATATGTATGGGAGTGTGTGTGTGTGAGAGTGTGTGTGTTTGATATATGTATGTGAGTGTGTGAGAGTGTGTGTGTGCTTGATATATGTATGCGAGTGTGTGTGTGAGAGTGTGTGTGTTTGATATATCAAGCACACACACACTCTCACACACTCACATACATATATCAAGCACACTCTCACACACACACACTCGCATACATAAATCAAACACACACACACTCGCATACATATATCAA
>NW_015507823.1:8504-8870 GCF_001515645.1 Sinocyclocheilus grahami | reverse complement strand
CCACACACACACACACACTCGCATACATATCAAACACACACACTCGCATACATATCAAACGCACACACTCTCACACACACACTCGCATACATATATCAAGCACACACACACTCGCATACATATCAAACACACACACTCTCACACACACACACTCGCATACATATCAAACACACACTCTCTCACACACACACACACACTCGCATACATATCAAACACACACACTCGCATACATATCAAACGCACACACTCTCACACACACACTCGCATACATATATCAAGCACACACACACTCGCATACATATATCACACACACACACACTCGCATACATATCAAACACACACTCTCTCACACACACACACACACTC
>NW_015507823.1:5250-8429 GCF_001515645.1 Sinocyclocheilus grahami | reverse complement strand
TCAGTAAAGTCAATGGGAAGAAAGCGTCTGATAATAAAGGGAAGAAGAAGCGGGCGACTCTCACGTACACAGCTGCACGTCTGCATGAGAAAGGAGTTCTGCTGGAGATTGAAGACCTGCCCGTCACACAGTACGACACACACACACACTTTACAACACAGATCCCATGCTCAATGCTGATTGGTCGATACAGTGCTCAAATACACTGATTCTGATCTGTCTGCAGGTTCAAGAACGTGATCTTTGACATTGTTCCCGGCGAGGAGGACGGCACGTTCCTGGTGAAGGCTCGTTTCATGGGTGTGGACATGGAGAGATTCCCGCTCAAATATCAGGTTCTGAGGGTTTTATTGCTGCAGAGCGTCTCCAGATGTGTTCCTCCTCCGTGATAGAGACATGAGGAATAATCCGTGTTTGTGTGCAGGATCTGCTGCAGCTGCAGTACGAGGAAGTCGCCGTGATGAAGATGTTTGATAAAGCCAAAGTCAACGTCAATCTGCTCATCTTCCTCCTCAACAAGAAATTCTTCAAGAAGTGAATTGATTCCTGTGTTCCTGTAGCACTCGGCACTGGTTTGAACACACTCCAGTTAAACCTGCTGCTTTATTTTCCCAGTGTAATAATTCTGCATTTATTTGATTACCCAAAATCACTCTGGATATATTCATGACGCTATCATATATATATATATATATTCAATTATGAATCATTTGCATTTAAAATGAAGCTTTACTTTATTCGAGTGAATCACAGAAGACGTGTGAGAAGAACACTAGTAATACTAGTTATCCAGCGGTTATCAGGTGAAGTTCACCTGCGCTCTTTCAAGCTCTTTTAACGCTAATTTAGTGGAAAGTGTCTTTTGTGTAAATATTTTCTGTCTCTAATGAAATATCTTTGTATTCTTTCCTCGTCCTCTCGTCTGTTTTTATGTCGTTTATTAGTGTCCAGTCACTCTTTTAATAAATACGCTGTTTTTATTCACAATAAAACGTTTTGCATGAATAAACAGTGTTTGTGTCTCATTGTGCATGTTTTGTTCTTGAGAAATATTTGATATTTCTCACGCTGGTGGTTCTTATTAAGGGGTTTCATCTGATTCACCTGTTTTTCTGGCAGTGGTTACTGAAGCATGTTTCTGAATAGAAATCAGAAGAACTGAGACATCTAAATGAAGCATTAGGATCATCTTTTCAGGAGAAACTGAATCTGCCTTTATATTTGAGTCGTGTCTGGTGCTGAGGTTTGATGACCGCTGCGTGCAGAGAGGATTCACTTGGAACAGATTTGGCACAGTTTGTTGAGTATGAAGAGAGATCTAAACTGGTCTGATCAGAGTCGGTCTTGTTTTCGCTTTCATTATCTCGTTTTTACATGTTCATTATACATCTGGATTGATCTGATCTTTTTATTTATTTTATTAGTTTGTCAGTAAAACTATCAGGTTAAATAACTGCTGTAATTTCAAAATCCTAGAGTTTTACTGTTTTCCTGTGTGGTGCTTTTGTGAATTAACCATAATTTGATTTATTTTTTCTAAAAAAAAAAAAAAACGTATTAATCCATACAACTGCAGCAGTGGAGGACTATTATTCTGCTGCATGGCACTGTGGAAGAACTGATGACGGCACCGTTTGATCTTCAGCTGACCAATCAGCAGAAAGGGGCGTTTAATTCAGTGTAGAAATCAAATATTCAAGCTGTTTATTCATTTTTCTACCCCTGAGCTAAAAAGTCAAATTTAAGCTGAATTCTCTTTTTTTTCAATTTTTGGACAAAAAACCGAAAAAGGAGCCGTTTTCTAATTTTTCTACTTTCAATACACGGATTCTAGAGTATTACTGTTTTCCCGTTTGGTGTTTTTGTGAATTAACCATGATTTTTCTCTTCTTGGGTTATTATAGTTTAAATAAAGTGAAGGTTAATTTAAAAAAAATAACATCCCATCTGTCAGTAAAATTATCAGGTAAAATATTTAGAATTTTTAAATCCTAAATTGTTTTCCAATTTGTTGTTTTTGTGAATTAACCAAGACAAATTTGTACCAGAAGTGAGCTAAACCTTTTTGTAAAAACCCTGAAGTGTTAAAAGCGCATAAGAATCAAGTGTTGGTTAAGTTTAAATAGTGAAACTGCCAGGGTTAGTGTGAGTTAGGTTATTTATAACCAGCTGAACAATAGAAATCTCTGCAATGACCTGCTTGTAGTCTATCTGAGCAAACCTGTGAATAATAACTCATAACTCCTCAGACAGATGAATCACTGCACATTCTCTGCAGGTCTAGAGGAGGAGTTTCTCAATGAGTCTCACCTGAAGAATGACAAGAACCCAGACCAGAGAAACACCAACGACAAGGTAACACGATCTCTACACATTATCATTCATCTTACAGGACTTAGTGACTTTAAACAGGTAGATCTGAGTGTTGTATGAAGTTGAGACTATCATCTTCACTTACTCCTCTTCTTCTTCTTCTTCTTCTTGAAGCTTCATTAAGACAGCTGTATAGGGTGACTTCTCAGTAGCTAAAACTGTCCCAGTTTGTCTGACCTCATCCATGTAGTTGATAAAACATGTATAGGAAGAAATGAGATTGAAACCCTGTCGTTTGGAGCTTGTGCCGCTTGTATAAAGATCTCAAATTGGCCCAATATCTGTAAACCGCATGATAAATATCAACACAAAAGATTCAGTGAGTCAGCTTTAAATACGTCAACTTCAACCTTCAGAACTGAAGCTAGATTGAGAGCAATGAAACGATCTGTGTGTCTGAGAGAATCCGCAGGTTCATCTGGTTTTTCTGCTTGAAGAATGTGGTGAACAATGATTTTTAGTTCTTCAGCTGAAGGAATGAAGACACGGGTGATTGTGAAACTCACATTAGTGTGTGTGTGTGTGTGTGTGTGTCTGTCTCTCTCTCTCTCTCTCTCTCTCTGTGTGTGTGTGTCTTTCTGTGTGTGTGTGTGTGTGTCTCTCTCTCTCTCTGTGTGTGTGTGTGTGTGTGTGTGTGTGAGTGAGTCTCTCTCTCTGTGTGTGTGTGTGTGTGTGTGTGTGTGTGTGTGTGTCTCTCTCTCTCTCTCTCTCTCTCTGGGTGTGTGTGTGTGTGTGTGTGTGTCTCTCTCTCTCTCTCTCTCTCTCTGGGTGTGTGTGTGTGTGTGTGTGTGTCTCTCTCTCTCTCT
>NW_015507823.1:0-2166 GCF_001515645.1 Sinocyclocheilus grahami | reverse complement strand
TGAACAACTTTAAAGATGATTTTCTCAATATTTAGATTTTTTTGCACCCTCAGATTCCAGATTTTCAAATAGTTGCATCTCAGACAAATATTGTTTCCACACATCAATGGAGAGCTTATTTATTCAGCTTTCAGATGATGCATAAATCAAGAAACTGACCCTCATGGCTGGTTTTGTGCTCCAGGGTCTCATCTGAGATCTATGATGTTGTGTGATGATTACACGAGATGCTCATGTGTCAATGTGCTGCTTCTCCAGAGAAAGCGTCTGATGGTGATCCACATGAACACAGCTTCACCTGCAGCGCTCAGTGATGACGTGGATTATCTGTGTCCAGAACTTTCACCGCCAGCCTATAGTCCGGTTCCTTCTTCAGATCCGCCGGCCTATGAGGTGTGTAAGTCCTCTTTCAAACCTCTGGCGCTCCTTGTGTGCTGATCTTCATTTCAATCAAATAAATGTGCTGTAATTTAGTTCAGTAATGTTTTTATTTGATATTTCCCATTTTTAGGGGATTTTATTGCACTTATCACCTGTTAATCACTTTTTTAGCATTGACCTGAAAATGGAATTTACAACTTAAACTGTCGTAAATATTTAATGTTTTGGAGCACAGACTTAAGTTTGGTCTCTTTTTAAAAACGCAGATTTCTGCTGAAAGAATGTGATGGAAATTTAAAAAAAAAGATAGGAGTTTAATGCACAAAAAATTGACCATGCACAAAAAAAACCTATTTTCAAATATGAAATATGTATTTTCCAAAACATGTTTCACTCAAAAACTGTGAGGATCTCAAAGCCGTATGTTTAAACAAGTTGTGTTCCAAATTTGAGGTTGATGTCACAAAAACAAAACAAACCAAAAAATCACAGTAAGATTTAGTCTGGGAGCGCAGTACCAAACATTTCCACTTGATGAAATTCATTTTTCATTCATTTCCAGTGCCAACATTACAAGTGACTTTTTTTTCAGGGCCATTTAACTTTACTTTTTTTTTGGTGTTCACATAAGTGCCAAACCTTTACCACGTTTCATTTTGATGAAGTCAAAAATTCTAAAAACTTATTTTTTTTTTTGCCAAAAATGACCCATGAGCACTAGAGGGTTAAATGACTTTCAAAGCATCCCAGCATGCACCTGATGAACTTTACATGAATGCATTTGGAAGATGCTTCTATCCAAAGCAACTTGCATTGCGTTTGACTCATGCATGTGATCAGTCCATGCATTCCCTGGGAATCGAACCCATGACCTTGGTGTTTCTAGCAGTGCTATGATCCACTGTTTGAGCTCCAGAAAGTCGGCTGATGAATGTCAAGAGTGATCTGTGTCTAATCTCCAAGTTTCATCGCTGTGCTTTTATTCTAACCTTAGGAAGTGAGTAGACGATGACGTGAATGTCTGTCTGTTCCTGCAGGAGGAGCGACGCTCCACTCTTTCTGGAGTTTCTACTCAGAAGTGGGCAATGAGAAAATGGAAAGAAGAACTGCAGCGCAGCCGAAAACCCATCCAAGTCTGACCGGGATCATTTATTTCCAGATCAGTGAGACTTCTATGCTCTAAAGTAGAGCTTTAGTGACTTGTGTTTTATTTGACCTCTTATAATGTCCACAGGGCTCCGTTTAATGCCCTTTATTAGTGTCATGTCTTTTATCATAACACTATTTCTCACTTGCATCAGATGCACATCAATCAATCTGATGGACCTATAGACGGCATTCACTGGTGGATGCCACAGAACTCTCTGCAAGACATGAACTGATGCATTTTTATAATTTTGTCACATTAAAAGGTTTTAAGTCATGCTTCCAAAAATTAAGACTTAAAAGAGCAAAGAAGTCGTGGCATTAAATGTTGCATGAAGTGCACAAATGAATATCTTCCTCAGTATTTTTGTCTTGTTTAAGTACGAATATCTAAACATCCTGAAATCAAGATATGAAGTCTTGCTTCTCTAAAGAAGCTTATCAATATGAAGAGAGTTTAAGGGGAATAAAAACTGGTTTTCTCTTTGAGTTTGAAGTTGATTTTTATCTGTTGGACTTGTATTTTCATGCTGTTGCTAATATTGTGTTTGTATATTGTATTCAGTTTTCTTTAACTGCTCTCAGAAAAGTCTTAAAGTCTTAAATCTGCATTCATAAAACTTGCCGAAACCCTGATAT
>NW_015507822.1:42520-43778 GCF_001515645.1 Sinocyclocheilus grahami | reverse complement strand
GTAGTTGGCTGCCAGCCTCCTTTTGCCGGCAATGATGAATTCAGATGTACTCTGCTGTGCACTTGTCCAGACTCATACAGGCACTTCGGATTTAAGTTTGAAAGCAAAGGTCAGGTGTTTTGTCATCGTTTTTCACATGCGCAGGCAGGATGTGTCACACCACATATTGCCTTGCATTAATTGTTCTCCACGATCGAGAAAAAAACGGAGCTTCCGAGTAGAAGAATTCACAGCCTGGCCATGAGCCCCCTGTTGTTTTCTATACAACAAAACTTGGCTTTTTCCCTAGAGCCGAATGTTATGGGAAAGATTTGTTACTGGAACACAGTACAAAATAAGCAAGTAGTCATTTAGCAGAAGCTTTTATCCAAAGTGACTTGTACAGATTACAGCCTCAATCCCCCAGGAGTGACACAGGGTTAAGTGCTTTGCTCAAGGGCGCATTGACAACCTTAGAACTAGCTAAAATCTTTAACCAGTATGCTACACCGTTCCCTTATACAGGTTTATTTGAAAATTCCAAGCTGGCAAGTCCAAATTTTACCAAAATGAATTGTCTTTCCAGAGGTTGTGAAAGTATTTTTTTTCAGTACTTGGGAATAAATCTGCAGGAGGAGGGTATCATTTCATGTTTACAAGACCGATTCCAACATTTAAACACTTTCATTTGCTATCATTTTAGGTTTAGAGTTTCACTAAAACTGCTGAATGCAGCTTTATCTTTCAATGCCAAAGGACATGATGCCTGTGTAATATTTCCCTTGATTGTGGGTGAGCGGTACACCCCATTGGGCTTAACATCTCTGCACTTTGCTAATTAACGAGAGGAAACTGGTTATTATATTACTTTGACCCTAAAGTCACACGGCACACCACATTAACCCATATAGGCATCTTGCTTCATATTTTATTATGGCTACAGCCTTTAAATATGTGATTATAATGGGATTTGATTAGGATTCAGGACATGGAGAGTGAAATTACCCACCAAATCTGAATAATGTATCGCTTTAGTGTCAATACGTATCACAAGTGTCACTACGTTAATCAGTGATTTTGAAGCGTATCACAGTAATCTGAAGTGGCACTGTAGTTCGAAACTCACAGAAGACCCTGTATTAGAGTTTATTTTTGTTGATTGTAACATAATGAAGGTTACTAGATGAGAGTCACGATTAAAATGGAAATTCAGAGTTAGTTTGCCGTGTTTTAAGTATGTAGATCCTGGTGCTTACAGCGCGTTCAGCTTCTAACAAAG
>NW_015507822.1:40280-41792 GCF_001515645.1 Sinocyclocheilus grahami | reverse complement strand
AGTTATCTATATTTTAGAGACTCATCTCCTGCCAATGTAGTACTAAAATGCAGAATTTCAGATTTACAGATTTAATCTTTTTTCCAAGCCAGAAATCATTTTGACAAGGCAGAGCACTTAATGCCGCACATTTGTATCGAACAGGGAAGAGTTATGATTGGCCTTTGAGTCGGGGAAAACTGAGGGCAGGGAAGTGAAATGGATTAACTGAGCCCTGTCAGCAGACGCCTGAGTGAAAATGCATGCCATATGTCTTAGAAAGCCAAAGGAAAGGAATTTGAATGTCCCCTGTTGGAATATTGACAGCCCGAGATAATGGCACATTGATCCTCGTCTCCGGCTCCTCTGATGTGGATGAGTCTTTCTGTTGCTTTCTGTTGTTTTAAAAATGATTGCCGGCGGTTTGCTCTCAGTACAAAAGGAGCTTGCATTGTACTTTTTAAACAGTCCAACCCCTAGTGAGTGGATCGAAAAAGAGAGGGGAAACATTTTGATATTAAGATTCTGCCACAGGCCTCTGCTAAGCAGGGTTTCTAAACAGGTTTTCCTGTGCTGTTTTTATTTATTTTATTTTTTTTAGCAAACTACGGCCGTCTTCTCTGCGATTATATTCGTAAATGAATATTAATAATTTGTCTGTGTGATGCTTCTCATAAGTGCTGCTTGGCTGGGCGGGAGTCATTATGTCGTTTGTATTTGCATTCGTTGTGCGGCAATTACCTGTCGTATGCATGGGACGCGGAGGGGTATTAATGCACAGCGGCTCTTTGATTTCATCCATCCTCTGCTGTCAAGACTGGGGTGCGTTGCAGGCTGTGGCGTTGTGATTTATGGTAGCATTTTGGAGGTGTACATGAGGCACCCACACACTGATCCATCAGCACATTCCCAGCGAGGGCCATAAGCACAGCACGACTAAGCAGAACCTGTTTACTGCAAACCCACGTCACTCAGCCTGATTTAAGGTATTATTAGGCAGCATCGAATAAGAGATGAATAAGTAAAAGGAATAGTCAATCCAAATATGTTTTTTCATAATTTGTTCTCCTACATGTCGTTCCAAACTGGCATGACTTTCTTATGAGGCACAAACAGAGAGAACATTTGAAGAATGGCCTTACTGCTCAAAATAATGCAAGTGATTATAGTTCTGATTCATTAATGATTATGCAGACAGATTTTGTAAACTGAATCCACCAATTCATTAAATATATTTTTATTTTTAAAAACGTAACCCCAGTTTGTATTTACTTTTTTCGTATTCCAGCATTCACCTTTTGTGTCCCACTGAAGACAGTAAGTCATACAGGTTTTAACCAACATGAGGGTGAGTAAATGATGACGGAATTTTTATGGACTATCCCTTTAACAACAGCATTTCATTCCATCTGTTTACTCTGTGTCCGCATTAAGCATTTTGCCTTTGATAATTCTTGCAGTGTTTGCAGGATGCCGTTGCTTTCTCTGAGAATGACATGCGGGCATCTATTTACATGCCACGGCTAAGCACGT
>NW_015507822.1:30273-37471 GCF_001515645.1 Sinocyclocheilus grahami | reverse complement strand
GTGAGCCACATTCCCACAAGTTTTCCACTGGCCTGATGCTAATGATTCTTGTTCTTCATTCAAACCTACATAGGCGCTCATCAACATCAACACGACTGCCACAGAAAGAGGCCTGCTGGGAAGCCACACTCAATGTAATGTTATTTCTTCTTTGCTTTGTGTGCTTTGCCCATTGTAGACTCCCAGATTGAACAGACCTGGCCAGACTTCCATCTCCTCGTCCTCCATCATCCCTCAACCCGTCCTCAAACCGCTGCCCAAACCAATACAACAGAGACGCACTGATCAAGCAAAGATGTCGCTATCCCACCATCTGTGCGTTTGAATTATAAAGTGGTCCTCATATCTTTCAGATACGCCAGGCTTTTGATTCATTTGAGGCCCCCATCACCCCAATTTCTCCCATGAGCTTCTTTGAACAAGTTTGGTCACACACATCCACACGTGTTGCGTGGCTTGATCTGGGGGGCTTTATAAAATAACACGGACCCTCTCCTCCGGTTGATCGTGAACGGGTGTGATCTATAGCTGGGATGAGGGCCATTTAGCTCTGCTGGCAGTAAAGATGAAGCGGCTTGGCTCTTTTGTATTAGCGAAGTGGGCTAATGCGAGGGCATGGATCTCGGAAATGAAAAAAGTAACTCTGGGGATGCAGTTAACTGGCGTAGAACAGCGTGCTATAAATTTCTGACTTAATCAAATATTTCTAGGAGAGCAGAGTTCAGGTCAGCAGGGACCTTCGCAGCCTTGCGAACTGGAAGAAAGATGTATGCGTCACATTTGCTAATGCTATATGTATAACGCACCCAAACCCACTACACTTTATTTAAACATGCTCGCCCAGGCATGGTCAGGCATAGCAAATGACCTGGCCTTCCTACCCTTGTTTTTTTTATTTATATAGTAAGTACTTGCTTGCTGCAAAACCTCATATTTTTCTCCATAATTCATTCTGAAATAGAGTAGTGTGCCTTTCAGAATTGATTTGAGAATGCAGTTCTGTTTAGAATTTGGTTTAAATTGAGGTAGCAATCAGAATGCAATTTTGAATTGTAAGGATAATTTGAAAATGTTATGAAATAGTTTGAATTTACTGATATTTCAAAGAACTGTACATTTATATCTATAATTTTTAACTACAAAGTTTGTAGAGACAAAAACTTGGTTTGACAGCCTGTTTGAAATTTTTGAATAATAGATTAGAACGCCTAATCTCCTTGCATGAATTTGCTGTGCTAAAGTGTTTTGAATTGAAACCAATAAACTCCTTTCAGTAAATTCCCCTTCTTGTCATTCCAATTCAAATTTCATTCAACTCCATGTTGTGGTCAATTAAATTCAAATTCACATTTAGGAATCGAAAATAATCCAGATGTTCAGTTCTGAACTTTGCTCAGTTCTGTTCAGGAAGGTATTCGTAAATGCAGCATGCGTGAGATCCACATCAGCGTGATCCCTGTCACCATGTGATAATTATTTTCAAGAAGTGTGTCACATTTGAAATGCATGAGACATCTTGTACGAATCTGGCTTCGGGGGTTGACACGTACAGAGTGAAGGGATATTCGTCAGGAAAATGTGTGGCACACAGGGTTTCATTGCAAGGCTTTAAGAGTCCACAAATTCCTCATTTTGGGATTGAAGTAAATTCCTGACATAACACTCTTTGACATATCAAACAGACCTGTGCTGGCTAATGTGAGATATCTAGTACTCCGCTGAAGCCCCGGTTTGCAGCGAATGACTTAAAGAGGTTCAATTTGAGAACTTGTTCTTAAAACTCTCCTCCACATATTTGTAAAGTTCAGCAAATAAAGAAAGTAGATGATGAGGGGAAACCACCTCACTCCTTTCTGATCTCTATTTATATGTTCAAACCGCGAACAGGCAAAGATTTAGGTTTTGTCTTCTAACAAAAAGTACTTGCGCGATATGCTAACAAACATGTTAATATCAGGCAAAGAGAGTGTCTATCCATGACATGGCTGACAGCACACTCCAGAGTTGCCTCTGTTTGTTTTCCTTGCGTCTAAAAAAGTAGCTGTGTCGCACAATGAAATATTCATGATCTGCACTTCTCTGCTGTTCGCTTTGCTCTCTCTGTCTCTCTCAGAGAAATTAGAAGGAATAGAGAGATTAGGTCGCTTTCGGGGCTGCAGGGTTTGTCCAGAACAACTAATGTCTCTGGACCAAATCTCTTGGCTGCTGAGAGTTTGGAAACACAAGGTTTATGGGTTCATTAGGGTGAAATATAGGATAGAGATTAGGAATTCAGTCTTTTATTATTTAGAAGAGTTCATGAGATGAGCAAAAAATGAGACGGGCAGAGAAAACCAGACAGATGCTAAAGAGGGAATAACTGAAAAGAAATTATCCGCTCCACAGGTTCTGAGTGTTTACGTATCCACGTGCCTATCAGAAGTGAGAACTGGTTTCTCCACATAGCAGTTTTTTTTGTTGTTTTTGTTTGATTGCCCTTGACAGCTGCACTCAGTTCAGAAAACCAAGAGCCTCTGCATGCAGCTCCTGTGTTTGCTCGTCATATTAATTTGATGATTGTTGATGACAGTACGATATACGTGTTGGAATTGAGTAAAGGTAATGGTGGATTTCGGATGGAAAACGAGCGAGCACTACGTGCTGTGCAACCGCTGTGTCTTATTAATACTTCTCCAGCCTTAACTCACCTAAAATAAATAATTCTCAAAAGTATTTGTTTTTCACAGAGGATACGACCTCCAATTAAATTCGCACAACATTGCGAGGCGAATTGTGCAAGATGTTTGCGCTCATGTCGTGTGCCGGTTTGTTATTTTTCAGACGTTGGATGAATGTCAACACGTTTGAGATGCTTGTTGTTGTTCCAGAATGGATCAATGTCAATGCATAATACAGTCCATCTCGAAACACAGTGAAAACATCCCTCCGTCTTCATGCTAAGTATCAGAATCTTGATCTAAAAATGACATTTAAAGGTTGCCGGCTGACGGTGATCCTCCAGGAAGCCGTCCTCTCAGTCACACCTGGCTGAGTGTGGGAGCTCACCTTATGTTTGGGATGAGAGTGCAGAAACACCCCTGATTTCTCCAGCTGATGGATGTTGTTGGTGCAAGGGTTAAGCTGCTGCTCTTGTCTGCCTGTGTTACCCTGGCCTTCATCTGTGTGCACGCTTTATTTGTGAAGCCTTGTCAGAACGAGGTTGGAGGGCGTTTAGGAGGTTGTGCTTTGAGGGCGGCTCGTCTGCAGACATCACCCAATTAGGCATGGAGACCTTCAAGAAGTCTGCTCCTGTATCACTGCCTAACGAAAACACACTTTGCTCAATTTCTGTGGAAAAAGCTTCCCTAAACCAGCATGAATTTCCATCAAGGTTGGGCAAAATTCTGAATTGAAGAATCGGCTTCCTTTCAATTCATAAGTGTGAATTTCAAATTCAATTGGCCACGTACAGGAAGTGGAATGGGAACTGCAATGACAGGAAGAGAACTTGAACAGAATTATACTTCTATGAAATTCAGTACAGGTAATGCATTCTGGGAAAGGGAAGTGTTTCTCCACCCTGGTCGATAGATAGATAGATTTCCTTATATCTCTCTGTTGATCTATCTGTCAATCTTTCTATCTCTATTTCCATTTATCTATTTGTCTGTCTATCTGATTGGCTATGGAAGATATGTTGGTTAAGCTAGTTATGTAGTTTGGTAGGGATGACCATACTATGCTGGTCTTTTCATCAGGGTTGCCCTTTAAGCTCACATATTCACCCCAAGAATACAATCTATTGTGTTTGCGTAGACTCTTGATGCTAAAAAAGTGAGTAAATAAAATCGAATTACAAAAAAGCCCCAGAGATGCTTAATTATATGTGCGGTGGCATTTCAGTGGGTAGTCCCACAGCATCTAGCACACAGAGCCACAGGCCCAGCTCGCCACACTGAGAAAATGGCAGATAATCAATGGGTGTGCGCCTATTACCATAGAACTCACTGACACAAATGTTAAGTAAGCACTTTGGGAGTTGAGTGTGTTGAATAGGTGGAATGGGTTGGTGTGGGCTCAGTATAAAAGGTGTTGTCATATCTTGGTCTGCAGAGTGGACGATACGCTGTGGCAGATTTCTGTGGCATTTACTTAAAAGAGCAGCAGAGCTACCAAATTTAGTGTCTGGTGGAGACTATCCACAGGCTTAGAGCCAGAGCTTTTTATATAGGGGACAGGGAGACAGACCCTCAAAAGATAATGCACAGGAGATAGCACCCATATGAAAGAGCTTATTTGTGCACGGAAGAAGGGCTGCAGCGATGTAAAGAGAAGAAAAATGAGGTTGAAGAAACAAAAGATGCCTCATTCCTACCAGAGCATCATTAGTCATCCTCACTGTTTTGGTATGTGGGTCATTGTAAATCAACATTGGAGAACACATTGAGAGAGGATGGACAATTACACGGTTTACTTTATAGACAAATGACGCTAATCAAAATGCTTAGGTTAGACAGAGCCATAGCTTAGCAGATAGCACTCAGACAATCTCAACAAGGGTTGTACCATTTTTTTAATGGTGTTTGAGGAAAACAGTTTATGGTTTTGTGATTCTTCTAAAACCATTTTTGTTATTATTAGTTTTTTTCCATTTTTTAAATTTGGTATTTTAAGTGGACTTATGGTATTGAATTATTATAATTTTTAAATGTATAAATATTGCATGTAGTCTCATTTTTATTTATTTATTTATTTATATTGGATAATAAATACAGTATATTTGATCAGTATAGGATATTTAATTGAATGTTCATTTCCACTATTTCTACACATAAATGTCCTTTTCCTTAAAGTTAATCTTTAAAAATACTAGTGATTTAATAACACTCTTAAATGTAATATTTAACGAGTCTCAAAATGAATATCAATTTTTCATACTGTGCATTATTACGTGTTGCCTAATTTCACTTAATTATTTAATCAATTGATGTTAGCTTTGTTGTATTACTTTTAATTTATTTAGGAAAAATACTTACCAATTAATTATAAGTATAGAAAATAATAATTTGTTTAGCTGTAACATTAAATGTATTATTAGCTTATTGGTATTGGCCAGCTTTTTAATATCAGTACATTCCTCAAATTATTATGAGGTCATGAAAACTGCATGCATAATAATGATAAAATTTAGAGGTGACATGTCACACCGCAGGATGGTTATTTGATATAGATTCTAACATTTAGCAGCTGACATAATTAAATATATATGCTATGAAATGGTGAATAAAAATTCTTTAAAAATTAAATATTCTGAACTGTTATATATATATATATATATATATACATATATATATATACTGTATAATTTTATTTTATATATAGAAGAGGTTTATTCTAGTGTGTATGAGTTGCATTTTTAACTTATCAGATGGATAGGACAAAAACATGAATGTTAGTCACTGACCCATAAACCAACCTGAAACAATGAAATGAATGCTGATCTAAGATGCTCTTTTCAGCAGGGACAGTCCATTTAACTCAGCTGTGGATGACTCAGATGGGTCATGTCTTGATCGATATGCATCTTTTGTCAGAACATTTTTCTTTACTTTCAGTTGTGCTTAGTCGACTCCTACATGTGTTGTGCATTCTGGAACACGGTACCAAGGAGTTGCTTAATGACACACCGAGAAATATGCATTTCGAAGGAAACGCAGTGACCTTACAGGAACTGCCATCTGGCCCTCGTTAATTCCACCTGTCCTCAGGGAAGGACGTAGATTACTGTGAAAACTCAACTGACTGTCACCCCTGTTGCAAGCTTTTTTCATTTAAAAGCCTCTCTACTTTCAACCCAAACATGAATTTCATTTGGCTGTCAATAGTATGGGCTAAAGTGCTTAATGTAACTGGACTGTGTTTAACTTAACAACATTATGTGGGAAATGGACGCTTCTGCCTCGTGCTAACCTGTGGCACAACTAGCATTTTTTGGTGTGTGGCTGCAAATGAGAAAATCTGGGTTTGGTGCCTGCTCTAGAAATAGCATAAAGCATATATCAAAGAGGAAATTGATGGAAAGTGGCCAAAAATGTTTTAAAAGTGTGTCAGGATGTGCAAAGACAGTACTCTGAATAATTTATTTATTATATGTATACAAATATTAAATGTTACATATATATAAATGTGTATATATGTATAGGTACACAGTATAGATGGAAGTTCCTCTTCAGGAGCTCGAGCTGCGTCGGAAAATGCTAGGGGAATTGATGGAAAGTGGCCAAAAATGTTTTAAAAGTGTGTCAGGATGTGCAAAGACAGTACTCTGAATAATTTATTTATTATATGTATACAAATATTAAATGTTACATATAAATGTGTATATATGTATAGGTACACAGTATAGATGGAAGTTCCTCTTCAGGAGCTCGAGCTGCGTCGGAAAACGCTAGGGGATGCCCTTCAGCGTGACGGGCTCTGAAACTTGTGTGTAATCAGACCAATAGATGGGCGAGACGTCACGGCTGGTGACGTAATGACCAGGAAGCTATAAAAGCACGTGCGGTGAGACCAACGCCATAACAGTCTTATTTGGTGTTGTCTGTCCCATAGAAACATTAGAAATGTCTAAAGCACATGAAAAAAAACACCATCTGAGTAGGGGCGAAGGCAGCCAGTGTTTCAAACTGTGTGTTCCTCCCTGCCCGCGTTTCATTACGGGTGCGGACTCACACAGTTTGTGCG
This sequence comes from Sinocyclocheilus grahami, assembly GCF_001515645.1. Lineage (NCBI taxonomy): Eukaryota > Metazoa > Chordata > Actinopteri > Cypriniformes > Cyprinidae > Sinocyclocheilus > Sinocyclocheilus grahami. Next base: position 30,748 of record NW_015507822.1, on the reverse strand, counting down.
TTGTCTGCCTGGGAGCGGAGCATGCTGAGTCAGCTCTTGAGAGGGCTGACTGCCCGCATTGCGAGTGTCTTCCCATGCATGTTCTCCGCTCCCGAAAGGCACTCTTTGCGGAGGGTGCCTTCGCAAGCGTTCCCCGCGGCGCGGGTCCCGCTTCCGCCGAGGCGGAGTGGCGATTGCGCTCGTGGGGTTCGCAGCTGGAACTGGCAGAGGGAATGGAGACGGGCGAGTCCCTATCTTCTTCCTCACCCGCAAGATCCGGCGCTCGCTCACCGGGATCGGAAGCCCGTTCTGCGGTTACTTCACCCCGGGGAGCGAGCTTGGTGCTCTGCCTGTCTTCCTCCGAGGAGGTTGATGTGGTGGGCGTCGACGAGGATTCGCCCCCTCAGTCGCCCCAGTATGAGGAGCTTTTGGAGGTGGTAACTCGTGCCGTGGCCAAACTAAACATCGAATGGCCCGCCGAGAAAATGGCTGAACC
>NW_015507822.1:29233-29974 GCF_001515645.1 Sinocyclocheilus grahami | reverse complement strand
GCAGAGAGGCATCTATGGCTGACCCTGTCAGATATGAAAGAGAGAGACAGGGTCTGCCTAATGGACGCCCTGCTCGCGCCTTCTGGCCTGTTTGGCGACGCCGTCAATTCGGTCGTCGACAGGTACCAGGAGGCTCATAAGCAGGCGGCGGCGTGCCAGCGGTTTCTCCCTCGCCGCTCTCTAGCTTTAGGGGCTGCTGGGCGAGAGCAGCCCCCTCCGGGTACCAGCTCCAAATACAGGGGCGCGCAAAAACAGAGCGTGGCCTCGCGTGCTCCCCCGTGTCGGGTCACGGGAGCGAGGCGACGCTCCAGGTCGGGGGCCTCTAAGGCTAACCTGGATCTTCGGACCGTACTTAAGTCTAAGAGGTCCTCGGCCAAAAAGTCCTGACGCCACTGGCCCAGGATGTATGAGGGCAGTCACCTCTGGGGTGCAGCGGGTTACACCGCATTACACGGTGTCCGTCTCGCCTCAGTGCCCTCAGGAGATCGAACTGCTAACCCTGCCGGAGTTACAGGGCACAGCGGTCTTCCGCGAGCGCCACTCTCAGACACCGCCCGCCAACGTAGCGGTGCTAAGAGGCTCGCCCCCTCCGCGGAGGTCTCTAGAGTAGCAGGTTCGGTTGCTCCCTGCCGGTTCGCCGTTACAGGGCACCGAGCCGGCTGCTCGTATTGCACCAGAGATCAGTCTCGAGAGACTGATTCCCTTTGTAGACTTTTTGGCAGCGTGGAAACTACTGCCAAA
>NW_015507822.1:21920-26892 GCF_001515645.1 Sinocyclocheilus grahami | reverse complement strand
TATGTCCCTAAGGTCCCTTCCTCTGCACCGCGGCCTGTCATACTCCAGGTCTTTAGTCCTCCTCCCTTCGGGGATCCAGACCAGCAGAGGCTAAACTGCATGTGTCCGGTGCGTGCACTGGATGCTTACGTCCACAGATCTGCCCTGTGGAGCAGGGCGGACCAGTTGCTTGTGTGTTATGGTCCCCCTAAGAGAGGTCTGCCGGCAACTAAGCAGACCCTCAGTCGGTGGATAGTGGATGCCATCTCCAGCGGGTATGAGTCCTCTGATCTTCCCTCGCCATTAGGGGTCAAGGCTCACTCAACACGTAGTGTGGCAGCCTCTAAGGCCTTTTTAGCGGGTGTTCCTATGCAGGATATCTGCAACGCGGCGGGTTGGTCCACGCCCCTCACCTTTGTTAGGTTCTATGATCTAGACTTGCGAGCCACTCCCGGCTCTTCTGTCCTCTTGCCCTAGCGGTGCAATCTTCCACACTGGGCAGAGACTTCGGAGTCTGGTGGCGTGGGCATTCCCGTTCCCCTAGCGTTTTCCGACGCAGCTCGAGTTCCTGAAGAGGAACGTCTCAGGTTACGTATGTAACCCTAGTTCCTCGAGGGAACGAGACACTGCGTCTTGGTGCCATACTTCCGGCGTCCCTGCCAGCGCTTGCTTCATTCCTGGAGCTGGCGTTGGTCTCACGGCACGTCCTTTTATAGCTTCCTGGTCATTACGTCACTAGCCGTGACGTCTCACCCATCTATTGGTCTGATTACACACGAGTTTCAGAGCCCGTCACGCTGAAGGGCGTCCCCTAGCGTTTTCCGACGCAGCGTCTCGTTCCCTCGTAGAAACTAGGGTTACATACGTAACCTGAGACGTTTTCTTAACATGATTTTAAACCATTTCTGTTGGAAAGTATATTCAAGTTGGTTGTGATGAGGAAGCATTTTTGGTATTGACATTACTTCTTAGATACATTGGAGGTTTGGGCTGTAGATATTTATAGGCTTTTCCTTGAATGTGACCTTGTGCTTCCTTATCCGATTCATATAGCTCATCCATTGCATTTACTTTCCGCAGTGAGTGGCGTAACTAGCGGGATGCATGTTTTGATGAGGCCCGGTCCTGTTTTTAATCTAATTGAGCCTGAACAGCAGTGGAAAGATTAGCTCTGACAAGAAAAAAGGGTAAATCGATGGCTGATGGATGTCAGCCATTGCGTGTAACGTGTAGTGCGATCAGCAGCGTGGGAGACAGCTGTGTACCATGTGGGCTATTCTGTCTGGCTGTACTCCCCTCCTCTTGAGTCGCTGGGGGGCAATATTCAATAGAGCTTTTAGTCTGTATGCTGGATCTGACTAATCCGGCCCTAATTAGCCTTCCTTTCAGAGTTTGCTTAGTTAAAACGTTGGATATCACTGACATCAGCAGTGCTGATTATTATAGCAGTTCTTTGCAGCTTATTTCGGTTATGTGAACAAGTTTTGACGACTAAGTTTCAACCAGATGTTCACTAATGTTTGTTTGCACATTTGAGCAACACACAATCCTCACATCTGTATTGGCAATTGATTTAGAGTCATAATGCCCCATTTCTGCACATGACCTTTCATTCATCAGCATTTTCCCCTTTCGCTTTTTTGTTTTTTTGACACGGCAAAGCTCTTGCAAATCAATGAGCGTATTGATCACGGATTACGTGCTCTCGCAGTAATGCACACATCGTAGTCTGGCGGTGAGGAATAAATAACGAAACCTGGTGCAGAGACCATTGGTATCCTCTTTAAGCTGAGCTCCTGCATCCAAAACGCTGTTTATTATCACAACCAAATTTAATTTCCCCTCTGTTCGGTGATTTTTAAGCATCCTTCGCATTCTTCAAAGTAGCGTGCAAGCTTTTGAAGATGAGAGGGGATGGGCTTGCTTCCTTTATGAATACAAGACTAAACAGAAAAAAGGGGCTGGATAAATGAAGTTTCATTATTTTCCTTTCCTTTGTGCTTTATGTCTTGTACAATAATGTAAAATCTAATAATCCATTATTGAGCTCACAGAGAAGAGAGGCCAGTCTGTGATCTGTGCTCCACTGCGGGTGAGAAAGGAAGTGTCAATAGAGGAAAAGCTGGCCGAATTTGACAGCACAGATGTAGAGATTCCGTCGGGACCAAGCTGTCAAATCATCATATTACCATGTAGAAGTTTCTCGCTCTCTAAATACTGTGACAGAGCCATTTTTCTGATGGATAACAGCGACGCTTTCTAACCACATCTTCTCTTGCATAACTCGCAGACGATTGATCTTTCTGTCTGAACATGCGAGAGACTGGATGCTTTCCATCTCTTTGTGTCCATTTGTTTGGCTTTTTATAATATGCAATTTAGCGGATCGATTAGTTGTTTTTCATAGAGACAGACAGTACCTGTTGTCTTCCAGTAACAGGCGAATCACAGTAATGTTGCATCAAATCAGCCAATGTAATTTGAATTTTACATCATTTCTTCCCTGCCTAAAAAAAATTGGCAAGCACAAAGATGCTGGTTTTCCATGCTAAGTAAATTAAGGATTAGCCAGGCTGGAATTGGATCTAGCTATGGCAGACACCCAGACATCCCAGTCATATTGTGGAGTGCTCTAATTCTGCTCTTTCATGCCCAGACAGCTGTAAATCTCGACTCTGGCAGGATTTTCATTGGGTTTCGACTCTGATAAATACATTTTTGTGAGGAACCCACTATTGGGGTACAAAATCTTGCCTTTCCTCCACCAGGGGACCTGTTTGAGTGGGGCTGTAGGCCCGCAGTACCCATTTAAACACTAATAACCCAATTACATAAACCCACTGTGGCTTTGCTTTGTAGAGCAAGCATGTCTTTTTTTCTTCTTCCCACAACCGTGCCCCTTTATTTTAATGTCGAAAGGAACACTATAAGTCTATTTACTAACTGTGTCATGCGTTAAGGGGCTCTCCATCAGTATACACACAGGATTTGGAGCTGAACCCAACAAATGTTTGCTTTTTTAGGCCGTCATCTGTTTACATGTTTTATGGGATTTATTTTTTTTTTTTCAGAAGCGGTTTAAATGCATGTGGGGTTTGGGTTGACTTTAAACTATGTTAATCCCTGCAGTTAAAATGTGAAATATCTAAATCCTTTTTAATTGATTTGAACTCTTTAATGATCTTGGTGGTTTTGCCACTGTCTTTTTGCTTGCAAACATTAAAAGGGTCATATTGTACATCTTTGTATTATTTCATTCCTTGCTCTAAGGTCCACTTATGATGTTTGCAAATAGTTTTTCGCTGCCTTTTTATACTTTTCTTCTGACACTTAGAATCAAGCAGTTAATTTTTGCTGCTATTTAATTAAGAAATGTTCCCTATAGATGTGAAATAACCAACAGCTCCACTAAGACAAAGAATTCAGGTTTTCTGCCGGGTTTGATATAGTTTTACACTACCATTTAAAAGTTTAGGGTCAGTGCAATTTTTTTTAATTAATAGTCTTTACTGATCAAAAATGATGATATCAAGATTTATAATACTAGGAAAAAATATATTTCAAATAAATTAGGCTATTTTCTTTTTAACTAGCTTTTCATCCAGAAAACCTGGAAAAAATATCTCTGTTTCCACAGAAATATTAAGCTAAGAAATGTTTCCTGAGCACTAAATCAGCATAGAATGATTTTTGAAGGATCATGTGACATAGTTTTTAGGCCGTCATCTGTTTACATGTTTTATGGGATTTATTTTTTTTTTTTCAGAAGCGGTTTAAATGCATGTGGGGTTTGGGTTGACTTTAAACTATGTTAATCCCTGCAGTTAAAATGTGAAATATCTAAATCCTTTTTAATTGATTTGAACTCTTTAATGATCTTGGTGGTTTTGCCACTGTCTTTTTGCTTGCAAACATTAAAAGGGTCATATTGTACATCTTTGTATTATTTCATTCCTTGCTCTAAGGTCCACTTATGATGTTTGCAAATAGTTTTTCGCTGCCTTTTTATACTTTTCTTCTGACACTTAGAAATCAAGCAGTTAATTTTTGCTGCTATTTAATTAAGAAATGTTCCCTATAGATGTGAAATAACCAACAGCTCCACTAAGACAAAGAATTCAGGTTTTCTGCCGGGTTTGATATAGTTTTACACTACCATTTAAAAGTTTAGGGTCAGTGCAATTTTTTTTTAATTAATAGTCTTTACTGATCAAAAATGATGATATCAAGCATAGAATGATTTTTGAAGGATCATGTGACATAGAAACGTCTCAGGTTACGTATGTAACGCTAGTTCCTCGAGGAAACGAGACGCTGCGTCGGAAACGCTAGGGGGAACGCCCTTCAGCGTGAAGGGCTCTGAACCTCGTGTGTAATCAGACCAATAGATGGGCGAGACGTCACAGCGGGTGACGTAATGACCAGGAAGCTATAAAAGCACGTGCGGTGAGACCAGCGTCAGCTTCTAGGAATGAAGCAAGTGCTGGCAGGGACGCCGGAAGTATGGCACCAAGACGCAGCGTCTCGTTCCCTCGAGGAACTAGCGTTACATACGTAACCTGAGACGTTCCTCTTCAGGAACTCGAGCTGCGTCGGAAACGCTAGGGGAACGCGACTGCCCACGCCGCCAGACTTCTAAGTCTCTGCCTAGTGTGGAAGACTGCACAGCTAGGGCGAGAGAACAGAAGAGCCAGGATTAACTTGCATGTCTAGGTCATAGAACCTGACGAAGGTCAGGGGCAAAGATACTATTTAAACTGAGCTGGATGTTGACATCACTGAATTCAATGATGAGCTGTCTTTAACTGAAAAATTAGTGTTTACTATTGTCATTTTGCATTATTGACACACTATTTTCCTAATTAATGCTGTTCAGTTGCTTTGACACAATCTGTATTGTTAAAAGCGCTATATAAATAAAGGTGACTTGACTTGACTTGGTAGGCCGCAATAGCCGCCAAGTAGACCTTCAGGGTGGAGTGGGTCAACCCTG
>NW_015507822.1:20070-20549 GCF_001515645.1 Sinocyclocheilus grahami | reverse complement strand
CTGACTGAGCTAAAATCAACCAATCGTCGATGTAGTTTAGTATGCGGATACCCTGGAGTCACAACGGAGCCAGGGCTACATCCACACACTTCGTGAAAGTGCGAGGTGAGAGTGCAAGGCCGAAAGGAAGAATACAATATTGGTATGCTTTGCCTCCGAAAGCAAACCTCAGGAAATTCCTGTGAGTGGGAAGGATGGATACATGGAAGTATGCGTCCTTTAGATCGATCATGACAAACCAGTCCTCGGACCTAATCTGAGACATGACTTGCTTGAGAGTAAGCATCCTGAACTTCAGTCGCATGACTCAGCGGTTCATATGACGTAGATCTAAAATGGGACGCAACCCCCCATCCTTCTTCGGAACTATGAAGTACCGGCTGTAGAACCCGGACTGCCTCGCATGAGGAGGGACCACCTCGATGACCTCCAAGAAGTAACTACTTCTTGTTCCATGACCAGAGCCTGCTCGGGGCCCA
>NW_015507822.1:19417-20060 GCF_001515645.1 Sinocyclocheilus grahami | reverse complement strand
TGCGGTGTAACCCGCTGCACCCCAGAGAGGACTGCCCTCATGAGTACTTGGCCAGTGCGTCAGGACCTTCTTCGGAACTATGAAGTAACGGCTGTAGAACCCGGACTGCCTTGCATGAGGAGGGACCACCTCGATGGCATCCTTCCTCAAAAAATGACTACTCTTGTTCCATGACCAGAGCCTGCTCGGGGCCCACCAGCATGGGCGTCCCCTCTCTACAGTGTGCAGGACCTACTGAGACACATTTGGCAGTAGTTTCTACGCTGCCAAAAAGTCTACTAAGGGAATCAGTCTCTCGAGACTGATCTCTGGTGTAATGCGTGCAGACAGGTCGGTGCCCTGTAACGGCGAACCAGCAGGGAACACCCAAACCTGCTGCTCTAGAGACCTCTGCGGAGGTGGCGAGCCTCTTAGCACCGCTACGTTGCCGGGCGGTAACTGAGAGTGGCGCTCGTGGGAGACCGCTGTGCCTTGTAACTCCGGCAGGGTTAGCAGACCGATCTCCTGAGGGCACTGAGGCGAGACGGACACCGTGTAATGCGGTGTAACCCGCTGCACCCCAGAGAGGACTGCCCTCATGAGTCCTGGGCCAGTGGCGTCAGGACTTTTTGGCCGAGGACCTCTTAGTCTTAAGTACGGTCCG
>NW_015507822.1:0-292 GCF_001515645.1 Sinocyclocheilus grahami | reverse complement strand
CAAGCTCTCCCTCAGAGGGGGAAGACCCGCAGCGCGGGCTTCCAGCCTCGAGAACGAGCTCTAGATCTAGGGAACACGGGTGGAGATGGGACGAGCCGTCTCCAATCCGTCCACCAGATCATATGCGATTCCCACGAAATCAGTGGCCGCCGTGCCTCAGCAGCAGCGGGACTGCAATCGCAAGATCACAGGCACGGACACACTCCTCGGAGCGCGCCCGGCGAAAGCGGAGCGCTTCACAGCAAGCTTTTTTTTTTTTCTTTCTTTTCTGTTTTTCTCGAGAGCCGACTGC
>NW_015507821.1:53413-53648 GCF_001515645.1 Sinocyclocheilus grahami | reverse complement strand
CACTTCCATGAGATCGGGTTGGAATAAAGAAAATAAATTTAAAGAAAGTCAATAATAAATGGATTATAACACAGGCCTATGTGTGCTCTTTGAAAGCAAAGCCAAATTAAGTTGTTCTGTGAAGTTCTGCTTTCCTGGCATGAGCCAGACTGACAATCACCTCTCAGATAAGATGCATACGTGCACAGATTTAGGCTTTACAAAGTAATATCCCTTACTTCCCAGCAACAGAGTT
>NW_015507821.1:47172-52456 GCF_001515645.1 Sinocyclocheilus grahami | reverse complement strand
CATATTCAAAACTTAATAATCACTTTAATCTGGCTTGCGCCAACAGTTGTACACGCCGGTGAGTCTCGTGAAAACCAACGCTTGTTAACAAGAGCAAAGGAAGCAAAGAACCCTTACTTTAGCAAAGGAAAACCAGTCTCCTCTTGGCTTATATTGAAATCCTCCGACATTCTTCTTTACAAATCCTCGTTTTGTACTTCTAATTAGTGACCGTTGTTTTGATCTCTCCGCTGCGCTTCCACGTTCGTCACTTCTGAGCGGCGCATGCGCAGCGCTGACCTCATACGTCATCCGCCCGGAGCTGCTTCCATTTACAACAGTGAGCGCAAGCTAGATTAAAGTGATTATTATGTTTTGAATATGGATATTTTTCTTACAAAACGCATTGATTCACTACAGGAGGCTTTTGTTCACCCCACGGAGGCGTGCGAGACAGTTTATTTTTAAGGATGGGCGCTTTTTATTTCACTTATTTTGGACTGATGCATGCAACACCCGCTGAGTGCCATGAAACAGCTTGAAAGATCAAAGACCATTTTTAATATAACTCCGACTGGATTCGTCTGAAAGAAGAAAGTCATATACACCTAGGATGACTTGAGGGCGAGTAATTTATGGGCTAATTTTCATTTTTGGGTGAACTAACCCTTTAATAACTGCAGATCAGTAGACTACAAATCAAAATCAATGACGGAGACCGACATGATATGCGGGGAGAAATGAAAGATGTTTCTACGAATTAAGAATTTATTCCTACGACTTATTCATTTGTTCCCTCATTTTAGATTAATCATGGGTTATCTAGGGAACAAATGAATGAAACATGGACCGTGGCCACAAATTAATAAGTTGTAGGAACAAATTAACAAGTTGTAATATATATATATATATATATATAAAACTGCGAGTGAATTTAATATATATAAAATGCACTCACAGTTGCTTGCTCGTGTATTGCGCATGTGCCACACGCACCCCAAATTGAAATAGCTTAATCAACCATCGATACCTTTAATCGATTACATCTCTTATCGACAATTAATCGATCATCCCTAAACCCATTTTTTGATGCTCTGTACCCTCATTAACAGGTTAATTCCTTTTCACAATGATTTAGACACTAGACTGCTGCCATGTTCTCTACAGTTTGAAGTGAAAAGTGTATGTGAATCAGACAACAAACCTCATTTTTCTGGGTCTGACTGAGGGCCCAAACTGTTCCTAAAACCTCGCTGGAACTTCTGCGGTCAGGCAGACTCTCCATGATATACTTCATATCCACCTGGCCCTTCTGTTGGGGGGGCGGCTTGCGCATGGTGGAAGGACCATTGGGGATCCAGCCATACCAGTCAAACTGGAACATGAAGAAACTCTCAGATATTAGCTTATAGATATTATCAAGGATTTTGCCTATGAATTTTAAACGCTCTTTCCAATGATATGAAAGTGCGTAACCTCACCTGTCCAAAGTTGACAGCAGCATGTTGTGCTGAAGCTGTGAATATCACGGCAGTCAGATACTCGACCAACTGCTCTCGAGAAGTAAGAGACTTTGGAAAGTCTGTAAACAGTGGCAGTATGCATTTAAACTTGTGTAAACTTTTTAAAAAGTGACACACAAAGATGCATAGAGCATATATACAAAATGACAAACCATCATGCATGCTTGTAAAGACAGACAAGCATACACCGACTCTTTGAGAAGTTGAACCTGTACTCACTGTCAGAGTTATTCATGCCAAAGCAGGCAACATCCTTAACAAACTCTTGAATCTCCACATCTTTTTGAACCGCCTCATCGCTATCATAGTAGATCTTGACCACAGCAGAAACAAAGCTACAGAAAGATAGAAAGAAGAAAAAATGGTGGACTACTGTGTACTTTTGCACTGCAGGATCTGAACTGTTGCTACCACCTACCAGTGTATTGCCTCCCAGATCCTCATGCCATCATCTCTGTAATAATAGTTGGGCACATCTTCCATTCCTCGAGCTTTTATGTCCTCAGGGAAGCACAGAGACTTGTAGGTTAAAGTCTTCATGGCATTTTGTATCAGTTTCCCCATCCCAGCTCCATTGATGCTACTAACCTTCGGACACCAAGAATACAGTTCATATTTTGCCTAAATATTTTCAGAAATGAACTAGGCTGAAAGCATTTATTTAGGCTACTCAAGTGACCATCTAGAGGACAATGGGTGAAGGTTTCTTCCAGTGGATTTTTTCGCATTTGTAGATATTTAGGAAATACAGTACATAGGTCTGTCGCGGTTTACACAGTCTATTAAAGCAAACACTAAATATAACAAAGGCTATGAAACAGAATTAAGAGCTTTCAGCAAAAAGACAGAATATCACAAGCCAAAAAATCAGGTGATTCTGTCATGATGAAGGTTTGTTAACATCACGTGCGTTTTTAAATTTATATCACGGACAGAAATGATGGCTTGCCAGACAAACACAATAAAAATCAAATATGAATAGAATTGCTTTGGATCCTAACAAGATGCCGTTTATGTTTGGATATATTAAATTAGCTTTAAAGCTACCTTGGTGAAGATCCCGTCTTCACCGATGAGCTTTTCTCGGGCCTCTGCATTGATTGCAATTGTAAAACGAACATGAGGCATCAGTAACTGTAAGAAGCAAATGATGGTGCGTTAAATCATAAAACATTGATTCAAAAAGCATTATGTGATACAGCAAAGGTGGTTTCTATGTCGTGCTCTGGACGTTTTTGGTTAACATTAAACCATGGTTGACAAAAGGCAAGGGTATCAGAACCAGCAACCCTTCGTTAGTAAGCTGACGTACATGAAACCACAATCTCCAGTTTAGCACGGAATCTAAATATCATGACTGTGTGCTGAAATACAGGTACCTTGTATACTGGATGGACTGCAGCGAGCTGTCTGTACATGGCCAGTTCAAAAACCTCTGACACCAGATGTGTCTTGAGAAGGTGTGTGACCAGCTGGTGTACATGGAAGTCAGAAGATTTCACCCACATCTTGGCCAGCATCCAGATATGCGTATTATCGCTTGGGAGAAAGATTGGGCTCATTGCCCCTGGGGTTTGACTGAGCTGATTCAGATATAATAAAGGCAAGCAGGACATTTTTTTCTTCAATGAGTAAATTCACTGCAAAATTACTTTTATTTTTAGTTAACCCCTTGATGCACAACATGGGTCTAAAGTGACCCATTTGAGTTTTTAGTTTCTATATCTTTGCAAGAAATTAATTTCATCATTCAGTATTCCAGGTATTCCTCGATGAACTTGTTTTTGATTTTTCTTTTACAAACCTTCTAATGCACAACATGCAAGTCTTATATACTGTACATAACAACAGTAAATATTTGATACATTGTGAAAGATATTAGAAACGGTTATCCACGCATACAACTCATCAAGACCGGACTACTGTATTTAGGCGGCACTGAATCTTTTTTGTCTCGACTTCAGTTTGTCCAAAATGACTTTTAACAAGGACTAGGAAGAGGGAAAATATTACACCTGTTTTGGCTAGTTTGCACTGCCTCCCCATTGAGTATAAAATCCAGTTTAAGTTATTATTGTTTGTTTATAAGTCTGACAGGCTTGGCACCAAACTACTTATCTGATCTTTTCTCCCATTATCAGACCATCAGGCCTTTAAGCCAAGCATGAAATAACAGAAAATGAATACGGGTCATGTCATACCCATGTTGGGCATTAGAAGGGGTTTGCATAGCTTGTGCATCAAAGGGTTAATTTATGTTTTAATTTTATACTGATTCTATGTGAGACAGATACCTGAATGGCAACTGGCACAATTTGGTCCAATTCATTCTTGTACAGTAGGCAAATGGGTGCAGTCAAATGGCGCTCGCTGCTGGCTGCTGGCACTCCCTTCAGTATTTCATAATCCACTATGTAGACGTTTCCTGCCTGCAAACGTGTACACAGGTGCGTAGTTCAGAACAAATGATTTGTAGGTTAAAATAACTAAGAAATTAAAATATGCGAAGGATGTCACAACACAAGCGAGTCTTGGATTTGATAACTGACCAGCTATGTCTTCTTGTTTCTGACCTGTAATTCCTCTCGGAGTGTGCTTCCTTTCTTCAGACAGCCCTTAACCATCTCATGTGTGACTGGAAATTTGTCTGGAAGTTTCATGCACTTCCTGATCATGACAGGATTGCAGCCGTTCAAAAACTGATAGCCAAACATGTAATCCTTATTCCAGTCTCGCATCACGTTCCCTGTCCGGATTTCAAAGGGGAAACTTGAGTCAAATGTTAAAGGCTTTACAGGTATGAAAACTGTCTCCACATTGTTTGCTTCTCACAACAGTTGTTATTTTTGAGCTGATCGGTGGTTGGAGCTACGTCTGGGAGCATGCCAAGGTTTGAGGGAATCGCCAATTTAATTGGTTGTTCTTCTCGGATTACGGTATTAGGTGCGTGTATGCTTGAAGATTAGGGTCTACTTAGGTTTATTTATTGGTAAGGTGTGAAGTTTAATCTTCAGGGCATTAATATTTATTTTTCTCTTTTCCCCTGTTTTCGGAATGCTTCTTTTCTAGGAAATTTTTGTTTTATCAGTTGACCTTATACAATCGGTTATTGAAAAAGAGGCGTTGGCGCTGGTTGGGGACCATTATGATTTACTGCAATCATAATCCCCTGATGTTTTTGACAACCCTTCAGAATCCTAATCAACGGTTGATGCGATGGTCATTATGTTTGGAACCTTATAATTTGGAGATCCGCCATATAAAGGAGAGGGAAACTATTTTGGCAGAGGTCTTGTCCCGTGCACCTGTGTCTTAAAAGTTGATGTGATTCTCTATGGCTTTATGGTTGTGTCTGTCATTGTTTCTCTTCCCAGGGCCGGGTTGGGGAGAAGTGATGGAGCTAAGGTTATTTTGCGTTCATGTAAACACATTCAAATTCATGGCACTTAAGGTGCCCATGTTTGGTTCAGGTGTGCTTTATAGCGTCCTGGTCACGACCTCTATGACGTTCTGTTACGCCATTGGACTGATTTCACACTTTTGCTTCACGACTCAGTCGTGCACGCGTTCCCGTAGCATCATAACTTCCGACACAGTGCGAGTTTCCTCGAAAGGCAACAAACATTCTTGACAGAGGAAGAAATCATCCAAACCTATTAGAGTGTTCTTGATATTGTAATGCACCAATATCTCTTTAAAATCGGCAATGTCTTTCCAGGACTCAAAGAAACCATCAACTTTGTCAATAACTGAATCCTCAACCCTGAAACAGAATGCATACA
>NW_015507821.1:43107-43852 GCF_001515645.1 Sinocyclocheilus grahami | reverse complement strand
AAAAGGTGATGGAGACCTCTGGTGGTGAGCGAGAGGAACTGCAGGAACTGGTAGTGTCCATTTAGTTTCTTAACTGTTCAAGTTTCTTTTCTTTTTTTTCATTATATTTTAAGCTTATGTAGGTTTTTAACAAGCAACTAAAGTATTATTAAAAACAATAAGGTTTGTTTCGCATTCTATACAGTAGGCCTTTACTATATAGACCTCATAACAGTTATTTTGGAGCCTTGGTGTTGCCGACTTTACATTTATAAAATGTTCTATTTGTTTTTTAGTCGACCACCCATTTGAGATCGATGTGCGTGATTTTGCTTGCTCTTTAAAAAATTAAAATGAAAATCATTAATTTGTGTTATTGATTAGTGACGTACATTGTATTTAATTAATGATTCGTGCAGTATTTATGTGGGTGACAGCACATGATTAATTTAAGCTAATGTGACTCTTCTATGTTCGCACAACTAATGAGCTGTCATTGATTCAACTGGCTCACCCTTCAGGAAAGTGCCTTCTAAATGTTTATTTCTGAGGTAATTTGTCCTTTAGGTTTCAGCAAAATGATGTTAAATTAGGGAAAAAATGTGGAAAAAAGAAAACGGTTGTCATGAGATCACAAAGAAAACCTATCTTTATATAAGATGCAATAAAAAACATTTTATTATGAGAACTCTCAGGGAAAAACAAACGTAACAACCATCTTAAGTACAGTCAGAGATGTTCATAATTGCTTTATAGCATTCATAAA
>NW_015507821.1:40882-42259 GCF_001515645.1 Sinocyclocheilus grahami | reverse complement strand
TTAGGCTTTACAAAGTAATATCCCTTACTTCCCAGCAACAGAGTTCAATCAAACATCATTTCTAAAAAAGTGTGTTTTACAATGCATTATATTTTGACTAGAGCCGTCTTCTCTCTTTCTATGTCCAGCATGCATTGGCTGTAAACACTATGGTTAGGCCTGGCAAAATGTATAATAGCAAGTAATTTCTCAAATTGCAACACTGTTGGGGATTTTGTCTGGGGACAAATAGCAATAATCCAACGTTAATTTCTCATTCCGGCTCTTGATGATGTTGGTCACCTCATCTAGTTTGTGGCGGAAAGTATTTATGGCTTCCTTCGCTGGTTGCTCTGTGAAGTACATGTATGGATACGTGCCTAAGAACAGCTGGTGGGAAAAAGGAAGGTCTTCAGAAAACAGAACAATATCTTTCTTTCTTTTTACAAGGTAAACAGACTCTTCTCTAAGCTCCGCCCCCTTGGTTACTGTCAGTCACTCAGACAAGCTTAGAAAACACCCCAGGAAAGAAAGTGCTCATTACCAGTGTTGCCAGGTCTGTGGTTTTCCCGCGGAATCGGGCTACTTTATTGCGGTCGCTTCAACCCGCGCAACAGTGTTAATGTGATATTTTGCCCCTGGAATGCGAAATGTACAAGGGAGCCCCACCATAAAATGTGTATTTTACCCCCCGGAACGACTGGGCTAGTTTTGAGTAGCAATTGAGTTGGTTTTCTTGTGTAAACCTGGCAACCCTGCTCATAACATGGAGTAAACTGAATGGATGTTATTCTTGGAATGAAGTGTGACATCGCAAAGCATTTGTATTTGCTGTGTTTCTTTAAAGAACTTGTAAAATTATGTGGCAACATGATTAAAGGGTTAGTTCACCCAAAAATGAAAATTAGTCCATAAATTACTCACCCTCAAGGCATCCTAGGTGTATATGACTTTCTTCTTTCAGACGAATCCAGTCGGAGTTATATTAAAAATTGCCTTTGATCTTTCAAGCTGTTTAATGCCACTCAGTGGGTGTTGCGTGCATCAGTCCAAAAGAAGTTAAATAAAAAGCGCCCATCCATAAAAAAAAGTGTCTCACACGGCTGCGTGGGCTAAACAAAGGCCTTCTGTAGCGAATCGATGCGTTTTTGTAAGAAAAATATCCATATTCAAAACTTAATAATCACTTTAATCTGGCTTGCGCCAACAATTGTACACGCCGGTGAGTCTCGTGAAAACCAACGCTTGTTAACAAGAGCAAAGGAAGCAAAGAACCCTTACTTTAGCAAAGGAAAACCAGTCTCCTCTTGGCTTATATCGAAATCCTCCGACACTCTTCTTTACAAATCCTCGTTTTGTTCTTCTAATAAGTGACCGTTGTTTTGTTTTGATCTCTCC
>NW_015507821.1:29894-39689 GCF_001515645.1 Sinocyclocheilus grahami | reverse complement strand
CTTACTTTAGCAAAGGAAAACCAGTCTCCTCTTGGCTTATATCGAAATCCTCTGACATTCTTCTTTACAAATCCTCGTTTTGTACTTCTAATTAGTGACCGTTGTTTTGATCTCTCCGCTGCGCTTCCACGTTCGTCACTTCTGAGCGGCGCATGCGCAGCGCTGACCTCATACGTCATCCGCCCGGAGCTGCTTCCATTTACAAAAGTGAGCGCAAGCTAGATTAAAGGGATTATTATGTTTTGAATATGGATATTTTTCTTACAAAACGCATTAATTCGCAACAGAAGGCCTTTGTTCACCCCCCCAGAGCCGTGCGAGACAGTTTTTTTAAGGATGGGCGCTTTTTATTTCACTTATTTTGGACTGAAGCAATGCAACACCCGCTGAGTGCCATGAAACAGCTTGAAAGATCAAAGACCATTTTTAATATAACTCCGACTGGATTCGTCTGAAAGAAGAAAGTCATATACACCTAGGATGACTTGAGGGCGAGTAATTTATGGGCTAATTTTCATTTTTGGGTGAACTAACCCTTTAATAACTGCAGATCAGCAGACTACAAATCAAAATCAATGACGGAGACCGACATGATATGCGGGGAGAAATGAAAGATGTTTCTACGAATTAAGAATTTATTCCTACGACTTATTCATCTGTTCCCTCATTTTAGATTAATCATGGGTTATCTAGGGAACAAATGAATGAAACATGGACCGTGGCCACAAATTAATAAGTTGTAGGAACAAATTAACAAGTTGTAATATATATATATATATATATATAAAACTGCGAGTGAATTTAATATATATAAAATGCACTCTCAGTTGCTTGCTCGCGTATTGCGCATGTGCCACACGCACCCCAAATTGAAATAGCTTAATCAACCATCGATATCTTTAATCGATTACATCTCTTATCGACAATTAATCGATCATCCCTAAACCCATTTTTTGATGCTCTGTACCCTCATTAACAGGTTAATTCCTTTTCACAATGATTTAGACACTAGACTGCTGCCATGTTCTCTACAGTTTGAAGTGAAAAGTGTATGTGAATCAGACAACAAACCTCATTTTTCTGGGTCTGACTGAGGGCCCAAACTGTTCCTAAAACCTCGCTGGAACTTTCGCGGTCAGGCCAACATATTATTTGTGACTCTATGCTCCGATATTTTCATACTTTCAATGATTAGCAACGATTGTCAAATAAATCTTGTCTCTTTCCTTTGGAATGCAGGGGAAAAGGGAAGGGTCCTTCGGTCACTCTCAGGTCAGATCTGAGAGTCTGCTGGAGAATCTCCTGTGGGACAGGGAGCTATAAAATTGTCTCTTTTGTTGATCGGATTTTAGCAATTTATGTGTCCAATGGACATGAGGGTATCCCTATCTGGTCCTTGAAAGCCCGTAAAACGCTTTTAAACACTGTGAAAGTACTGTCTTCTTTGGCATGTCTTGAGATATAGCCAAACAGTCCAGGAAATGCTTCACCTTCACTGACCCTGCATGAGTTTTACGACTGCATCTGTTGGATAGGAGTCCTTCGATTTGTCTCAATGGAATGTGAGGGTTTGATGTGTGTCTCCATCATGTAGGTGGGTCCGTTGTGAGGCATAGATCCTACAATATCATCCATAAAGTGGATGAAGAGTGAGAATGAATGTGCAAGACAAAAAATGGGAATGACATGAGTTCAAGATGAAAATATGAAAGTCCAAAAAGAGCCAGGACAGCCCTCAACTCACATGAACTTCTCACAGGTCACATCAAAAGGACAACTGGCCAGATAAGCAGATGAGTTATTACATATTGTTGACTAACGAAAACACTTAAGGTCTCCATTCACAGGTGAATTGGAAAAGGATATGTGCACCAAATATAGGACGTTGGCTGAAAGAAATGGTAACAAATAAGCCAATGGAAAAAAATAACTTGTATATTAAGAGATAAATATACCATTTTTGATGGAGTTTGGGGACCTTTCAGATTGTTCTTAAAATGTGGTGGAGTTGGAAATGTGTCGATAGAAGAATAGGTGATACTGTATATTAATGTAAAATACTGAGAAGTTTTTCTCTTTTTTTGGAGATGTTTTTTTGTTGTTGTTCTTGATCTGTCTATTACATTCACATGTGTACGGTTAAAATGCAATTAAAAAGATTGTAAAAATTGATGATTGTGTAAGAGAAACTCTCAGAGGAGGGAATTGGGAAGGAAACTTTCAAATGAATCATACAATCAGTACTTCAATACTTTCTGTTTTAGCAGGCCTAACATTTTAAGTACATTTTAGGGAACGGAAATGTTCTAAGCTTGAGTAGTGTTGCAATAATGAAACATTGACGAGACGAGACTGCTAGACATCTGACTGAAAATACTTATTACTAGACGATCACATGATTTGAGGAGCAAGATGAAGTAATCAGTAGCAGAGGGGGGTTCCTGATTTGTCACATAAGTGAACCAATCATATTAAAGGGGTGATGCGATTTCAATTGTTCATTTCTATTTGTAGTGTTACAAGCTCTTGGTGCATAAAGAAGATCTGTAAAGTTGCAAAGACTAAAGTCTCAAATCCAAAGAGATATTCTTTATAAAAGTTCAGTCAGCCACGCCTACCTAAAACGGCTCGTTCTAACACGCCTCCACATGTCTACATCACTATGTGGGAAGATTTGCATAACACCACCCAAATGTTCACGCAAAGAAAGAAGGCGTAACTTTTATTCTCGCTGTAGTATTGTTGCTATCGCTGCCACGTCATGAAGAGCTGTGTGCTTCGTTGTGAAAGCGAAACTACTTTGTTTGGTCTTCCAAAAGAGGACGATATCTGCTTCGTCATGCCTAGAGCTGATCTGTGCTGGTCGCTGAGGAAATACTACAACTTTGCGCTGTGGATCGCCGGATCGGCTTTCACCGTGGACGAAGCGGAGTCCAGCCCAGAGTCGTCACATGTGGTTGCTGCAAGCCCTCCGGACACTCCTTCGTTGAATCTCGCTGTTCTCAAGCCCACCGGCCTCCGCTCACTTTAGCCCTCGGCCGTTTCTCCTGCTAGCCCCCAGCCTCTGCTCACTCTAGGCCGCTGTGTGTGTTGTCATTTCTCCGATCACAAATGCAGACATCGTTTTATGTTTACACGGCGCGATGCAACGCAACGCTTAAAAAGGGTGCATTTCATTACACCAAATACACCAAATAATGTTCTTTTTAGCAACATCATATGACCCCTTTAAAGGAAAATGGTGTAATGTGACATTGTAGTGAACATCAGCAAGATGGCAACCCCCTTTCCACACAATAAAGTTTCATACTAATGAGATCAGGCTTTGTGGACAATAAAGGATGCTTGTGCCTTCAGATAAACAACACTACCTCTTGTGGAGAGGGGGGGGGGTAACAGTAACATACAGTAACCCCCGTTGTTCTCTCTCAAGTTTATCATTTGTGGAAGGCAGGATGAGGACTTCAGCGTTACATTGATCAAAGACTGATCCGATCACCATGTGCTCTTTCACTGATCACGGTCCTTCATTCTATAGACCCAAGTGTGAATGACCACTGACTACCCCAGACTGACCAAACCGGTTTTACAATTTCTAGTTTTATATAACCTATTTCCTTTGTGCATCACTGCCATGTGAATAAAACAAAAGCATGGATGCTCATGAATTAATAGAGATCTACTCGCTCAAAATTGGGTTTTCTTATGGTAGTACCTGTAATATCAAGGCCTAATGTCCAATTTAACACATCCTCTGTGGCGGCGCAGAAACCATGACACAAAATGGGCTGATGGCATCAAATTTGCCAAGTTCAATGGTCTCTAAAAAAAGAGTGGTACTGTAAAAAGGTGTTTGAAATTTGGCTTTCATTAGGGCAGTATGCCATATTTCAAGGTCCTAGGTCTCTTTAACGCATATTGTGTGGAGGCCAAGAAACCACCGCGAAATGGGCTGATAGCACAATTGGTGGCTCAGTGTGCATTGTCCTATATGTTAAGTTTAATGGTTCCTTGTGTGCACATAAAAGTCTGTATATTTTTCATTTTTGAAAAGGTCCTTGAGGCTGTGTAATACGGTGCTAAGAATAAAGTGAGAAGAAACACAAAATGCTTATAACCTGCATTTTGCATAATGAAAAAGTGCAAACTTATTTCGTCACTGGAGACGATTCGGGGATACGTCGCTTAATACGAGACCCCAAGTAAACTAAAGTCAGGTGCGTAAGGGGAATTTCTACCACAAGTATAATTTCATGTTTGTAAGCATTTTGAATCAGGGTTTGACTTCAGTCTTGAGGTATCCACAGGTTTTAGTGATGGAAGTTACTGCAAAGGCCATCCATTGTTTTCAGAACGATTTTGAAACGAGCAAAAATTCAACTCTGCTGTACTAATCATCCACTCAGTTTCTCTCTTCCACTCTGGGACACTAAAAATGTTAAAAAGTATAAAAGTGATGTGTAGCCAAGTATGGTGTTTCATACTTTGTATTTATCCCATTTAATTTATTTTATTATTACTATTGTCGCTTGCGTTTAACTGAAAAATCTGATGCCCAGAATGTTTATAGTGAGGATGAGCCTAGGGTAGTGATTCATGATGAAGCCAGCTTTGAGATGCACTGCAGTCAGATACCAGTTTAACTCTGTATATAGGGTTAAAAGAAACTCTTCAAGTGAACACTTTATAGTATTTTCAATGTCAACTTGGAACACGGTGGAAATGCCATTGACTGGAATTCTATGAAGACACTCAGTTTGGTGCGAAACTCACCCTTACGTAACTGGAATTTGTTGCTCATCTTACTTCAGATTATTTACATTGTTTTTTTTAAGCATTTGATCAGTGAGCATCATCAGCTTTTCAAAGTGATGCTAACACCTCGGGTCGGGTGTGCATTATTTTCTAATAATTCAACAAACCGGAGTCAATTATTCCGCTTATACTGTGGTTAGCACACCTCAAATATTGCACGGATTTCAAGACATTCGTCAGGTTTTTGTCCTTAAAATGCTCTTGTGAGTAGGATTCATTTCTTATGCATGTCATCCAACACCTGTTTTATGTAGCATACTAAAGCTGAAGTCAGCTTCAAATCGTGAAATTATGCAATCAGTAAATCAGAAACCGCTCATGCTGCATGTCTGCATGTCACGTTGGTTTTGGGTTTGGGTGTATGCTCTTGGTTTCATGTCTTTCATTTTGAAGTGTAGTCACAGCCGTGGTTCCTGGTTGTCATGTGTTCCTTTAGTTCACGTGTCAGCAGACAAGCCATATGCATGTTTATTTATCAGTTAAAACACTTGATCACAGATAACATTTCATTGTCCAATACAAATCTGCACATACAAAAATGCAGGTCTTATGTTTTTATGTCTATATTTATTTATTATTGACATGCAGCTAGAATGCATGGGATTTGAACTCGGGTCAGTCGTGTCAAAGGCTCGATCATCTGCAGCCTGTATTTACTCACCGCCGTCTTAATGTAAGTTTTTTATTTTCTATGGAGGAGAAAAAGCTCAACGTTAAAGATCACGGTGTCATTGTTTTGGTAGTAAACTGTGCATAAGACAAGGGGCGTGTAGTAAAAATGTGTTGGTTTTCTGGTCATTGTTTTTACCACACTGTCACATTTTAGACTGTTTTTCACACACACACAGTAAACATAAATAGGCTCCAGCTCGCCCATGTTTAATGTGCTCTGCTGCCTCAGTACAGTCCAGTATATACTGTAACATGACTGCCCCCTACTGGTCAAGTGTTTCCTGTAGCAGAGCATTCCTCGTGCTCCTGCGTGATCCCTTCCCTTTCAGCACACCTTCTCAATTGCCACATCTGTAGATACTCCTTTACTGGAAGCAAACATCATTTTACTCCCCAGAACAGCTCACAGATACAACAGGTAACTTTAACAAAGTTCCGCTGTGTCAGGTTAATATCAGGCCAATCACACCCAAAGGGTTCCCTTTCATGGGAACTTCGAACTGCGTCCTCTAGGGGTCGCTATGGGGAAACCTAGAGGACGCAGTGTCTCGTTCCCTACTCAGGGAACCATGGTTCCATAAGGAACCCGAGACGTTTTTTGTTCCCATGCTGTTTTTTTAGTTGTTTTCCTATGTGAACATGCTCTAGATGACAGTCTTTCACCATTTTGTGTCTTAAAAGGTTTAAAACGTGTCTAGAGACACCTTCATTCGGCTCACGTCAGGTGTATTGTTGCTCTCACTGATCATTTGGTCTGAAGAGTCTCACGTCTTATTGAAGTGTAATCACATTGTATAGAATAGTTGCACACTTTAAAAAAAAGTAGCAAAATATACGATCTTTGTCCATAAATGTACTGTGATTAAAAGATGTTAATTTTAAACCTCAGAAAAAAACTTTTAAAATATATTCTGACAGCTTCTTTCACTGTTTGAAAGATCCCATAATATTTGAATGCAGCTTTACTGTACAGCTTTACAATATATTTGATTAAATGCTGTGATTAATGTCATATTTTACAATGCCAGAAGCTCGTGTCAGTCTTGTGAGGAATCATTATATTCATGATACAAACATCAATTCAGATCTGATCTCAAGTTGATTTCTACAGAAATAATAAAACGAGAGAGTAATGAATGACATGTTCTTCATAAATCTCTCGTCAGTCTCTGATTCATCAACACAGTTTCACTGATGATTTATAATAAACATAAACCCCAGGATAGAGCGTCTGAGTGAATGTGGTCTGGACTGTGTGGATGAGGCTCATTGTGTCAGAGACGCTGTAGAAGGACAGAGTTCCTGCACTGTGATCCACATACACTCCTATTCTCCTGCTGCTGCTGCTGCTGATGATGGGTGTCACAGAGAGAGTAGTCCTTATGTTACTGTGTATGAATGAGTATCTGGAGCGAGAGCAGTACAAACTCCAGGACTGATCATTATATCCAAACACACACTCATAACCTCCCTTCCTGCTGATGCTCTTATATGACACTGAAATATCCTGTGTGTGTGCATGTTTATGTGGTTTATGAGGACACAAATTTATACATGGGTAATAACATAGGGTAAAATACATGTATAATAACATGGGTATGACAGGTATTACAACGAGTAGGTGATTTATGAGGACATTTTCAGTGTCCCCGTAATTCAAAAGGCTTATAAATAATTCAGAATGAGTTTTTTTGAAAATCTAAAAATGCAGAAAGTCTCCTGTGAGGGGTAGGTTTAGGGGTAGGGTTGGTGAAGGGCAATAGAATATACGGTCTGTACAGTATAAAAACCATTACGCCTTTGGAGAGTCCCCATAAACCTGTGTGGGTGTGTGTGTGTGTGCGTGTGTGTGTGTGTCTCTGTGTGTGTGGGTGTGTGTGTGTGTGTGTGTGTGTGTAGACGTACATTTCTTTAGTCCTGCTGTAATCCTGGATTCTCCTCCATGATCCACACTAGAAAACACACAGAGTCACATTCAATCATTGAATAAACTGTTGCTATGCAGTTGCTAGGGTACATGGGGTGGTTGCTAGTAGGGCTGTGTATCACCAGTAAAATACGTATCCCGATACGGGACTGCACTGAATTTCACCTCAGCAGAATTCAGTAAAACAGCTGTTTATGAAACTAAAGATGTAAAATCATCTTTGCATTGCTGGTAGATGACCATTGCACAAATCTTAACACACTCTCTATGTTTAAAAAATCAAACTAAAAATCTGTCAAACTAGAAGTCTTCACTGCAGCTCACACACACATTCAGTCACTCACAGATCACACACACGTTAGCAGCACAGACACAATTTGCTCAATAAAACAGCCGAACCGCTTAAGAGCTACTTCTTTCTCAGCAAGGAGCTGGTAACATCATTGATTTAAGCAATTAAAGACACAGCTGCACTGTTAAAAGAGAAACGCAGCACAAACTGAGCTAATTCATACATAGACAGTCTCTCTCTCTTTCTTTCTTAAATGAACACTTGATGAATTACACTTTTCTGAGAACAGAATATCGAAGTGGAGATCACTAAACTGCAAGTTTAGCAGTGTTTCCAGAAAGCAGGTGCTTTTATCCACAGTAGACAGAGCGCGTGCATACGGTTGCCAGATTGACAGAAATAACTAACACACTTAGGAGATATTTCAGTATTGCACAAGTGTGAAGCTCTGTTTCAGAGATTATGTCTCTATATCAGGAAACCTCAGTTGTGTTCCTCTGCGGCCAGATTAAACTTTGTTGTAGCCTAAATATTATGCTCTATTTATAATTTTTTAAGAAACCTGCACTTTTCCACTCCGTTTTAAATGCTGTTCTTGTATTCCAAATTAAGTGCGGTCCACTGCTGCAGAATGCATACCGAAACATCTGTATCGATACCCGTATTGTCAAGTAGTATGTGACGACACATTGTCGTATCGATGCATTACTACAATATGTTTAAATGACAACTAAAAGAGGCAGTCTCACTTGTTTAACTGTTGCTACAGAGCACTGAGCAGCAGAACAGCCAGACGCAAGAACAGTTTCTTCCCGCAGGCCATATACAGCCTGAACAATTAAAACATTCATAACTATACATTGTCCATCATAACTGACACATTTATACATCGAATCTGAAAATTGTAAATTTGTAAACTGCACAATTGTAAATAACATCAGTACATTCATTTAAACAATTACATGTTTTTTTCCCTCTATATTTCTACTTCTGTATTGTATTGCATTATTTAATTTTCTAGTTCCCTTTCATGGGAACTTCAAACGGAGTCCTCTAGGGGTTGCTATGGGGAACGCCTCGTCGTGACCCGTGTCTGAAGCATACATTGAAAAAACACCAACTCGTTGGCCGGTGACAGCCATGACGTCACTACCGGTGCGACTATAGTATAAATAGGCGCCGGGAGCTACACATCATTCTCTTCTTCGTCTTCATTGACTGTTTTGTTTGAAGCGTGCATTTCTGTGGTAAGAGCGATCTCTATTTATCTCATTAAACGCTTTGCTAGTGCTCGCCATAATGATGTGTGCATCCGTGTTGACGTTGTTTAACATCTGATGACACACACGATCTATGCGTTGTTTGTTTGGGCAAAGAGCACACACGCGATGTCTCCGAGGGGGCAATCGCCGTGCACTGCGAGCGTTTTTTCCAGGGAAAAAAGCTCCGCTCTCGTTTGTCTCTCTTTTCGAGGAAAGAGGGGCAGCCATCTGCTTCCCGGGATCGAGGCCCCGCCGCTGTCAGCTATCTCTCTATGGGTGAGACGTCCTCTAAGACTCCCTTCCTTGACATCTCGCTCGGATGCCAGGGCATACGCAGCAGCAGCAGGTCGGGCTTCATTGCACACAATGGTGATGCTCCAAGCATATCAGGCTGACCGGCTGAAAGACCGGGATAGAAGTCCAGGTCTGAGCCCGAACAACCCAGGGGTCCTAGCCCGTCTCGGTTTGAGGATCAGAGACTGGCTCAGAAGGCTAGTGTCGCGGCTCGCGCTCCTCCCCCGCCCACGGGTAGGGGTAGGAAGAATCACGGGTCAAGTAAAAAGAGTAAAAGACCTAAGGGATGTGATCCAGACAGGGCGTCAGTGCTTTTGTCCGGATCAGAGTGATACCTCAGTATCTACTAATTTCCTTTGGGAGTCTTACATCTGCCCTTATCTTCACCTTCATAAATTCCCCTGTAACCACCATCTCTCTACCTGACTGAGGTTATTTCCTGCATAATAGTCTCCTATACTGGACCTATTAGGTTTGGTTGGTTCTATGGCTTCATAGTGACCATCTTACTGATGGTCCGGTCTAGAGGCTTC